>NC_056726.1:40438633-40676133 GCF_019279795.1 Protopterus annectens | reverse complement strand
ATACAAGTTTTGTCTTATTCAATAAGCCCCAAATACTTACATAGACTTAAAAATAAAACAAAAGGTTGAATAAACAAAACCATATCAAAGAAATCTTTTCTCTAAGGAAAAGAAGAATGTTTCTAGTATACCAGAAATACTAGATGAATTTAGAAATCACTTTCACAAAATTAACCATAATAATATTAACATGGAACCTAAAGATAAAATAAAGGAGTTTATAACCACAAATATGAATAAAAAGCTTAATAAACAACAGATTAAACTATTGGACAAGAGTATTTCATATACAGAAGTTATTACACAAATAAATAAGCTTAAATCAAACAAAGCACCGGGTAATGATGGTATTATACCAGAGATATATAAAATCCTTTCTAAAAATACATATTCATTAATACATAAGGTTTTTATTTTGGCCCAAACTGAGTTAATAACCCCCCCATCTTTGCAATATACATTTATTTCGCCAATTTTAAAACCTAATAAAGATCCAACTAGATGTTCTTCATATCGGCCCATCTCATTACTTAATGTTGATTATAAAATGTTTATGAATATCTTTGCTGATAGATTGAAGACAATCATTCGCGGCATTATAGATATAGATCAGACAGGCTTCATTGTAAATAGAAATACTTTTGATAATATAAGAAGAACTTTAACATTAATAGATTTTGCAAATAGGAAAAAGAAAGATTTAACACTTATTAGTCTTGATATAAGTTCAGCATTTGATTCAGTAAGTTGGGACTATCTGTTTACCTTAATAAAGTGCACAAACTTCTCGGATGCATTTGTAAATCTAATTGAACATTTATACAAAGGAACGTTGGCTTATATTAAGGTAGGAACATATGTTTCACAAAAATACCCATTCTTAAAGGTACAAAACAAGGATGTCCACTTTCTCCACTATTATTCACTTTAGTAATGGAGCCTTGGGCTAATTTGATCAGAAACAGTACTGACATAGAGGATTTTGAAATAGATGAAAATACAACATCCAAAATTCAACTTTTGCAGATGATGTTCTAATTACATCAGCAGGATCTAATTCTTCTATACAGTCTCTATTTGATAACATGATGAATTTTAAAAGTATTTCTGGTTTAATATTCAATGAAGAAAAAACTAAAATACTACCTATATATACACGAAAAAATATTCTCATTAGTGATTTTACTAAATATGTACCCAATTCAGGTCAGATAACTTATTTAGGTATAATACTATCTAAAGATATTAAATCTATTATATATAATAATTATAATACCTGTTTTCTTAATATACAAAATCTTTTTAATACCTGGAATAATATGTTTTTTATGGAGGAGAGACTTACGATTATTAAAATGATAATATTCCTCAAGATTTTATACTTAATACAATCAATAATACTTCCACCTACAAAAATAATTATCAAGAAACTGAACACACTAATGTTAAATTTCTTATGGGCACCTAATAGACCTAGGATTGCATTAAAGAAACATACTAACAGCTGGTCTCAAGGGGGTATTTATTTTCCAGACTTTAATTTATATACTATCTCTTCTATTGTAAAAGTTATTACTTTATTAATAGATCAGTCATATGTCACAAAATGGAAAGATTATTGGGAGCTAATTAGTATACACTTCATGAAAATCTCCTTAACACATAAAAATATGATTGTAAATAACTCCATGTTATGGTTACTAAAGGAATTTTGTACTTCACCTATTACACCTAAACATATGGTTTGTTACCCATTAAATATTATTATTAGTTATCGTAACTTTATATTCATGCACCCTAAGTATAGGGAATGGAATTTTATTGTATTTCCTATAATGTATACTCAGGGTATGCTTTTGTCATCTACTTCTGAAGGAACTAATTTAGCTATAGATAATGATCTAAAGTACTGGTATCAGTTGATATCTGATAATAAAGTTAAAAATCTAGATTTCTTAAAACAAGAATTTGATCTAAGAGAAACTTGCTGGTTAGAGGTTCAGACCTTTAGACAACATCTCATTAATAAAATAGATTTAATGTCTATAACTGTTAAAGAATCTATTCCAACACTGATTGATTACTTGATATTAAATTTACAACATAAAGTTTCTGATAAAGGTAAACTTTCATACATACATAAAGTTATCAGACAAGAAACTTTTTACAGTGTAGATTCATACTGGAATTATTTCACTTCTATTAATGGGGACCCACCAAATCAACAAGATAAACAATATATATTGGAATCTGCTTATAGAACTATGTCTTCCATTGTCTGGAGACTTTATACATGGAGATTTTTACATAGATCTTTTTATACACCTTTGATGATGAATAAAATAAATAATAAAGATAATCTATGTAAGAGATGTAATGTAGAAATTAATGCTGACTGGGCTCATATGTTTTATGACTGTATAAAATTGAAAGAATACTGGAAGTCAATTAATGAATTTTTGCAGGCTCTTTTTACAGATAATAATATATATTATTCAACACACCTGTACCTCAAAGTGTTAAAAAGGTTAAGCTTTCCTTGTTATGGTCTATTCTAGCAGTGGCTAGGAAAATAATAACTAGAAATTGGATTTCAGATACACCTCCTTCGTTCAATGAATTTAAAAATGTTATGAATATAGTGTGCCATATGGAAATAAACACAATTAGGACTAGAACAAACAGAAAAACATCTTATTTTATTGTATGGGATAATTTACAAAATTTGTTAAAAAAATTTTAATTTCAATAGCATGGTATTTTAGTTTAATTAATTGATCTGATTGTAGTGGATGTCTTTGTAAATAATTTAGTTGTTTTGTTGAATATTATAATAATACCTATTTTTAATTACTTGTATAAAATTGTTATGATATTTCTCTTATATGTTAAAACAATAAACCTGTTTTGAGAAAAAAAGAACTTTATATGCCAGGCACACCTGTCAAGAACTGTTTCTTTCTGTTCTTGCAGGTTCATATGCACTCCTTCAGTGATGCTCTCTGACTATGTGAGCCTCTGTTTCTCCATCTCCTTTTGCTTTTGATTTTTCCAGCATCTGTTTCCAGAAAATTTGAGTTTTATTTTATTGTTATGCCTTCTAGTGGACAGTCTGGATTTATTTCCTTAAGTACTGACTGATTTCATCTTTTTGGCATACTCAGCAACCCAAAATGTTATGGCAAACACCACAGTATAAAAATACAGATTTTTCAGCACACAGCCTTACTTACAGCTCAGCATATACAGCCATGTGTTACTACTAGGAAAACCATAGCTTTGAATATATGGACCTTTGTTGACAATGTGATGCCTTTGCACTTTAAAGCCATATCCAGATGTTTTTTTTACTTTCCTTACAAAAACGCAAGTATATTTTAATTTCTTGGCTACAATCCCCATCTGCAGGGAATTTTGAGCCCAGGAAAATAAAATCTATCACTACCACCTCTTCTACCTCTCCCCTATTTGTTTGTAAAGAATATATACAATTAGATGACATCATTTTAATTCACTACTACTTTTTTATGTTGAGCAATAAGCCAGCTTTTTCACATTTACTTTCACCTTCATCAACAGGCTCTTCAGTTCTGTCACTTTCAGCTGTAAGATTGGCATCTTCTGTGTATCTATGGCTGAATTAATATTTTACTAAACTATTTTGATTCCATCGTCTTATTCATGTAACCCATTACTTCATATTTATATTCATATACACACTGAATAAGGAGGGTAACGGTATACAGGCTTGTTTAACGCCTTTTCCAGTCTTGTACAGTAAGTTATTTCATCCTCATTTCTAGCCATTGCTTCTTGGTCTGTATGCTGATTTCTCAGGAGACAAATAAGGTGAGTCAATATCCCCTTTTTCTAATAACTATTTATATTCTACAGTCAAGGACTTTAGAGTAGTCAATAAAACTGAAATGGATATTTATCTGGAACTCCCTTGCTTTCTTCATTATCCAGTGAATGTTGACAGTTTGATCTCTGTTGCCTCTGCCCCATCTAAAACCAGCCTGTATAGCTGGCACTTCTATTGATGTAGTCTGGCTTGCAGGATCTTGAACATTGCCTTGCTAGCATGTGAAATAAGTCCAATTGTGCAATTATTAGATAATATGAGCACTCTTTACCATTGTCTTTCTTTGGGATTGGAATATAAACTTAATGCTTCCACTCTAATGGCCACTGTCATGTTTTCCACATTTGCTGGCAAATTCCAAACAGCAGTAGCAGCATCATTTTGCAGTATTTCAAGCAATTTATCTGGAATTCCTTCACTTCTTCTGCCTTTGTAATTAACATGACTTTCTGGGGTTCATTTAACTTCAGTCTCCATGATATCTTATTCTAGGTCAGAGAACATACCATTGTATGCATTGGTGATGTTAGGATCCTTCCAGTAATAGTTCCATACATTCTTGACACCTGTTCTTAATATCTTCTGCTTCTATTAAGTCCCTCCCATCTTTATCCTTCACCCAGCCCATTTTTACCTCAAGTTTCCCTTTATATCATTAATCTTCTTAAACAGATTCCTTGTCTTTCCCATTCTATTGTCTTCTTCCAGGTCTTTGAACTGCTTATTTACATATGCCTCCTTAACTCTCCTTGTTATTCTATGAAACTCTACATTATTTATTTTAATACCATTAGCTTTTGCTCTCTTTCTTTTCTTAGTCATACCAACAGCTTTTACTTACATGCAGACTTTTTGACTTCATATTCTTTCTGTTTGGAGTACTTTTTGATTTCACTTCCTGGACAATATTGCAAACTTCTGCAATTGTTCCTGAGATGCTGTATAAACCAGGTCTGATCACATTTATTACATATTCACTTGGAATATTGTTACGTTCATATCTCACTAGCATAGATACTTTTCTATGTTCTTTAATATCATTCTAAACTTTGCAATATAAAGCTAATGGCCTGAGCCACAGTCTGCTCCAGGTCTTGTTTTTGCTAACTGTATAGAACCCTTCCATCTCTGACTTCAAAGTATATAGTCGATTTAACTTTGGTACTGACAGTTTGGTGATATTCACATGTAGAGCAGTCTCATAGGTCACTGAAAAAGAGTGTTTATTTTAATCAGTGGCATAATTCTTCTAGTCTATGTCCTGCTTCATTCTGTACTCTAAGGCCTAACTTTGACTACCAACTTTAGCATTCTAGTCACCTATATTAAACTTAGTATCTTTTTTGGTGTTATTTAAAAAAGTACAGCAGGTCATCTTCAGCATCTGTAGATGGAGCATAAACATCTATCAATGTAGCGATGAAGGCTTATCTTGCAGTCTGACTGAGATCATAATATCGTTTTGTAGGTTGTAACTAAGCACTGATTTTGACACCCTTTTAACCATGAGAGCTGTTCCATTTCTGCTACAGGATGATTCCTGTAGTTCCCTACAGATGAATGTCAACTCCCGCCAGATCCTGTCCTTGTTCACCAGGTCTACTGGACCCGTGCTAGTATCCCTAGAACTATACCCAACCCACCGCTGGTGCTGGTGAGAAGATAGAGAATGCTGGTGCAGCATCATGCTGCTACCAGGGGGTGCATCCTAACCAAACCATCCTGCAGCAGCAGCAGCAGCAGCCTTGCATGCTCTGCGATGGCTGTCTTTGGTAGGTGCATGGTGCAACATCCCAAATGTACAGCATATGACTTGTAGCACAGAGCTTGCCAGACTCTTAATGTTGCTATTTCCCTGAGTCTAAGATGACTGCCTTCCCCCAGGATGGGCAAGTTGTTGTGGGCTATTTAATCCCAACTTCCCCTGCCCAGTCCCTCCAGGTCCCATGCCACTAATCAAACATGAGTGGTATCCCCCTGTGCTCTCTTATTTCTTCTACAAGATTTTTAACGACAGTAGAAAATCTGATGATTATTTGATGTAAAATGACCCAATCTCATCAATTTTAGCTCTGTAATTTTTAAGATATCAGTATTTATGCTTGTCATCTTATCCATAATCACTTCATGTTTACCTTGGTTTAGAGTTCTTACAGTTTAAATTCATGTCATATATAGTCCTTTGTGGAATCAGACCTTCCTATCAGCTCGAAGCACCTCAGCAAATGGACATTTCTCCAGCTTTAATCTATCTGCATTATACTTGCCCTCTGCTCTTTCTCAGTAGTAAGTTGGACACCTTCAGACCTGAGAGCTTCATCTTCTGGTATAATTTCAACATGTCTCTTGTTGCTTTTGCTCATAAGATTTTCTTGGCAAAAATGTAAGTGACTTGTCAGTAACTTCTCCAGAGGATCATCTCCGCCTCTCTTGGGTAGCCTTACATGGTATAGGTTATAGCTTCGCTGGCATACACAATCTCCTGTGCCCCAACAAGATATTGATTAGAAAAGGGGAACAATTCAGAAAATATGCACAATGTTTCCTGCAGAGGAAGATGTACAACTGTGGCAACTGGAATTAATAGTTCTATACAATTTAGAGACCAGATGAGTGTTAAGAATGCCGTATGTAAAAACTCCATGAATTGCATTCTCCTATATGATGGATGACATTTGAGCTTCATTATAAGGAGCTAAAAACAGCTGATATTTGCTAGTAGTGCTTCCTATGTGCATCTCATGTTCTTCTGCAAAATTTTCAAGCTGCCTGATTCCATGTGCCCATGAAAAGCATATGAAGTTAGCAGGCGATTAGTAACCTGAATTTTAATGTTGGAATTTTACGATCAAAAGAATTATAGCTGGAAGGGTATGGCATGTCATCTTATTATTAATAATTTCCTTACCTTTTGTAGCTATAATCAATATCTGTATGTTATATTATCACTATGAATGTCTCAAGTGTGTAGTGTGCTCAGTCTGAAAGCGCTTCTCAGCTGAGAAGCACTGCTCATTGAAAAATTCCTTTTACTTCATGTATCAGTGGCCTCCAACTTGATTGTTACGTAAGGAATAGCAGGGAACAACCCCCCCCCCCCACACACACACACACACACACTCATGACAGACTGAGGAATTTACTTTGATAATAAAAAATAAGTTTTAATTCTACTTCAGATTCATATTTTCAAACAAACGTTATTCAAACTCTTATCTTTCATAGCTGTATGTCAGAACCTCCTTTTTGTATTATTATACTTTAGAGAGAATTTCCCTGTAGATAGATTTTGGCACAGTTTATTCAGTCAGATAGTACTTTTGACACACTTTTTTCAGTCAGATAATATTTTAATGTCTTACTTTCCCAGGATTTAATGACACTGTATAAGACAGGCATAATATCCACAGTTAAGGTTTTAGGAAATATAATGAATATCAGATACATAGGGGCTAGTTTGCCTAGTACATCGTTCTTAGCATTGGCTATTCCAAGATCTACCTGATAAAGAAAATGATTTAACATAATTAGGTAATTACAAGCTAAGCACTGAAAGGCTAGTTATCATTCCTGTATATGTTATATTGGACTTATTTGCTTCATATTCATTTTGGATAAAAACAGCTGAAGTATGTATTTTCTTTTATATTGTTGGGTATGTATTCATCTGCTGTTAAGTTAGGCCTCAGAATAGCTATATTGACTGACAAGCTGCATATTGGAAAAGCTAGTCCACTTTGGATTATTACCCTTTCATAATATTTAAGTACATTATGGAAACAAACAATGAGTGGAATATGAACAGCATAATATTGCATTGCTTTAACTTGTTCACCTGTTGCATCTGGTGATAATATGTACAAATCATGCAATAACTTTGGCAGAATTATCATTTTAATTGAGTGTCTTGCCTCAAATGGAAGACATGTCATTCTAGTTTTAAGAGAAACCACAAATATGCTATGTTACTGCTTAACAATTGCTGATGGTTACAAATAACAAACTAGATAAATGTGGATACTGACTTAAATTATAATGTCATTAAACTTTTATATTGTAATGTTCTGTAGTAAGTGAATTGAGAGAGCTGTTTGCCAGATTATGTTAGATTTTGGTAAGTTAATTTGTTGACTTTCTAATACACTGGGATCATTCAACATATCCACACAATTTAAACAAAGGCAATTAAAAAAATGGCAGATAATCTTTAAAGTCAATGTTTATTGTGTAAAATCAAGTCTAATATATCCCTGTGTATTAGTTTTCTTCATAACTGTGTTATGCAACAGGCTCCACAGTTAAGACAAATACAAGATAGAAATCCTTTATCCTGATATGTATAAATACGAATCTAGAAGTAGAGTTGATAACTTTATTGGGTGGCGTAAGCCAGGGAACCTTGTTGGCTAGGCTTACGTAGACCCTTGGGCTGATAGCCTCATACCTACCTATGAACCTATGAACCTAGAATATTCTGTTTTGTCCCTGGTTTTAAAGTTAGTATAAAATTTGGAAATAAGCTGTATGAAAATTACTAGAAGAGTAGAAATGTGAGAAAACCTCATCTAGACATGACCTGTCTATTCAGCAAAATGCTTTTACTAAATTTGTTGCCAGCCCCAATCATATTTCATGGGATCATAGGAGGTTACTAGGCTAATGGCCCTGGGGCCCTTACAAGCCTAGCTAAGAGTTTATCCCCAAAAAGAAATATCAATCAGCACCTGTCGCCTCTGTCAGTGAGGGGCACAGGTGGAACCCCTGGGACAAATTTGAAGTTTCCCATCCACACATCAAGGTAGCACTTGAAGAGGGTCAGCAACATGCTTTGTTTGACATTTATGGGGAATCTATTCCAGAGATGGGCCAGCCTGTGGGAGACAAGCCTGTCTCTCCAGCAGGTTTTGTTACTGTCAAATATTAGATTTAGACCTTTTGACCGAGTAATGCACAAGGAGTTAGACTTGCGGATATGGAGCATCTCTAGTAGGGTAGAGTCTGAGATTGCCTTGTAGGTAAGATACAGATCACCTCTGAGCAACCTATATGAAACCGAGTAGAATGATAGTGATTTGAGCCTGCCCGCATAGGACAGGAGTTGGAGGCTATGGATTCTCTTTGTGACGTATTTCTGTGTTCTCTTCAGTTGGTGCAGGTGTTCGGAGAGGTACATACCAAATGGGGCATTGTACTCAATTATTGGCCTAATGAGGGAGGCGTACAGAGAGGTAATAACCTCCTTTTTTACTGGATGCAATCCCTTTATTTATGAGATGAACCAAGTAAAAGGCTTTTCTGACCACTGCCACTACATGATTGTCAAATATGAGATTGTTGTCAACCTCTATACCCAGGTATATCACCACAGGTTGTGTGCTTAGGTGGTTTGCCATTGATGTGGTAATCAGTGGCAGCTGTGTCTTTGCCAAATGGTATGGTATTTTTGCATTTAACTTATGTCCATGACTTTGGCACCAGTCATTTGTTGCTGTGAGACCCTCTTGTAGTATGTTAACATTATATGGGGAGTCAATGACTGCACCCAGCTTACAGTCTTCCACAAACTTGTTCAGCCACAGGTCTTTTGTCTTTGCCTGAGCTTCTGAGAAGTAGATACCACACAGCTGGGGTCCCAGGACAGATCCCTGGGGCACACCACTAGTAGCAGGTCTGCTGTCAGCTATTTTGACCTTGTCAGTCCTATCTTGAGCCAGTTGGCCACTCACCTGATGAGAAAGGGATTTATGCCAAGTTGTGTTATCCTTTCAATGATGCCTGAGTAGGGGATTGTGTCAAAGGCTTTGGCCAATTCAAGGCAAGATGTATGTACTGATTTTCCCTCATCCAAGGCCTTGGTGACAGTCCCAAAAAAGGCAATCAACTTCAACAGGCAAGATTTACCCTTGACGAATCCAAACTGGGTGGGGTCAAGTGCTAGAAGATTGCCTATGTCCTTGTTTATGATGTCCTTAATAATACACTCCATGGCCTTACAGATCAGATTTGTCAAACTGATGGGGTGATAGTTTCCAGGGTCAGTAGTGGCCACCTTTGTGCAAAGGGATGACAATGGCAGTTCTCTACTCTGCTGGAATGAAGCCTGTAGTTAGGCTATGGTTGAATAGGGTGCTCAATGGTGAGGCTAGTTCTTGCTGAAGACGGTGCAGAATGTAGCCTGGGATACTGTCAGGTCCCATGGAAGCTGTGCTCTTTCCCCTGGATAGGGCCTTTAACATTTGATCTACAGAGATGTGAGGTGTGGGGTAAGTAGCAGGGATGTTGAATGGGCCTTTGGAGAGGACAGGGGGGTGAGGTTTGCACTGAATATATCTGCAAGCAGGTTGGCTAAGTCAACAGGATCAGTGTAAGTGGTACCAATAAGAACTGATTCTGAACAAACCTGGGCTTTGCCATGGAGGTCCCTGACATAACTGAAAAAGGCTTTGTGGTTACCCTTTCTTTCGGAGGCTAGTTTTGATTCATAATTGGCTTTGGAGGTTTTCAATAGTGATCTAATTTGCTTGTTGAGGCTAAGGAGGGAGTTTTTCCAATTGGGAATTTGTGCCTTTTTACCCTTGGACAGCAGTTTCTTCCTTTTGTTGTAAAACCTGTTGATGGAGGATGTCCACCACATAGGTTTGTGTTTCCTTGAGGGGCAGGTTTTAGGTCTGTTGGGTATGGCTGAGTCCATGCAGTTGTGCAGGTGCTTGTATACTGCATTGGCATACTGTTCAGCATAGTTGTCTGCATCCTCTGAGGGGGGTGTGTGCTACTGATACCCTCCCTTAAAAGGTTGCAGTCAGCTTTTGAGACATTTTTTAGCCTAGTTATGGCTGGGGGGGGGGGTGGAAGAGATAGAAACTTCTAATGAGACAGACCAATGGTCTAATCTTACTAGGGAAGAACTTGCTATGGGGGGTGCAGCGGTTGCCCAATGTTGGTGAGAACCAAGTTTAGAATGTTATCTCCCCTTGTGGGGAATGAGACAAGCTGGTTTAGTGTGTTAGAACTAATGAAGTCAAGGAATCATTGGGTGAGTGCATTAGAGCAGGAATAGTTCACCCAGTCTATGGTGGGGAGTGAAGTCACCAAGGATCAAGGTGCGAGGTTGATGGAGTCAAGTAGGTCCAAGTAGGAGGAGTGAGTGCCCTGAGTTATAGAGGGGGTCTATGGGTGACTATAACTTGGATGGGTGTCTTGCCAATTGTCAGTTGTACCTGGAGTAGTTCTAGTGCATCATGCTGGCAAACCAGTCTGGAGGTATGCCTGTCCTTAATGAAGATAGAGACTCTACAACCCTTAGTCTTCCCAATCTCATTTTAGGGTGGGAATGTGTGGAATGAGGTATAGCCTGGAAAGGCAGGGGTGCTCTCCGCAGCCTTGAACCAAGTTTTCTCGACTGCACAGATGGCATCTTCCAGTGCAAGACCATCCAGTGAGTGCATTTTCAGGTTAAGGTTCCCAGTGCTAAGCAGCATGACCTTCAATTTGCTTTTTGACAGATCTTTTATGTTGGAAGATTTGTCTTTGGGACATTGCCTAAAAAAGGCACAATGGGGAGGAAAGAGCTTTGGTCAGAATCCAGGATTGTTGAGCCTGGTGAGGGAGACTTTGGTGTGTCTTACAACTGAGCCACCAGTGACTAGTATGTTTGGTTTATTGTTATGCCTTATGGGCTATGTGAGTTTATTGTTATACCTTATGGACTGTGTTTGTGAGAATCTGGTGTGCTGTCTGTTGTCTGGAATGTGTTTGGTGTTGTGTGTGGAATGTTTGTGAGTATGTTTTGCATGTCTCTGCTGTTTAGGTAAGTTTTTATTGAGGACCTCTGCATAGGTGTGTGTGTGTGTCATGCTTAGCTAGGTGATGTGGGTGGTGTGGTATTTGTGCTAGCAATCTCCTTTTTGTCAGGACTACTGACTGGCACAAGACAGCATGAATTCCAGGTTACTGATATAGATGCATTTTTCACAAGTAGAAGAATTATGTGCTAGGAGAATAGGCTGTCAGTGAACATGAGGCGATTATTACACTGTCTCAGTATGCCCATGTCGACCAGGCTGGCAGGAGAAACTGATGGGAATTGTCCAGACATAGTGTTCTGAAACTTGGATGCACTTATGGAGAGAGGGTTTTGATAAGTGTTTGCCCACAAGAGTGTAGACTAGAAAAACCTTTTTTTAAATGTAAAATAACTGGCCTGAAGCCCAAGTGCTAAAACCTAACAAGCAGTGATAAATACAGCAGAATAAAAACACTTTAACACTTAAGAGCAAGAAGTAAGGCAAAATAAGGTAATAAAGTAAGAAGAACACAATTGCAGTAAAAACAGTTGAATAAAGTGTATTTTTAGTGGAGAAGGAAGAAACAGAAGATAATTCAAGATTATGAAACTAAGATGGTTGGCCTTCCCAAATGTTCTCTCTGTACACAGTAGAATGATCTTATGAAATAGGACTGGGAGGAGAGCCCAAAATCAAAAAGCAAGGGGGTAGTCCTTCCCAAATGATCACATTGTACTCAGTAGAGTGAGTAAATGAGATGGGACTGGGAGGAGTGTCCAAAATCAAATTTACAGCAGGGGCGGTCAATTCCAAAGCCACCAAGTTTAAGAGTACAATGACACTTGGTTGGCAGGTGGTGGAGAAACAAAATGCAGACACAGAGACCAGCAATATCAAGAAAATAAATAAATGCAGCACAGTTTTGTTAACCATCACTGAAACAGATTAAGTGCAAAAAAGTATACTTATATAAGCTTTGTGTATCCAGATGGCTATTGAATCAGTCACAGCCAAGCATCAAGAAGCAGATATAATACTGATTACAGTCTCACATAAATCTAACTCCTTATACCAGTAGTATAAAGGAAAACTTAAGAACCTCAGGCAATCAGACAACACAAAAAGCTGTGGTCACACCTTGGATAGGCTGGCTTCAACAGAGTATAGCAACCCCCACTATGAAACCAGATGAACAGAATCCAGACAGTGACCAGCAATATCAAGCAAATAAATGAATGCAGCACAGTTTTGTTAAGTATCACTAAAACAGAAAAACAAAATGCAGACACAGAAACCTTTAATATCAAGCAAATAAATAAATGCAGCACAGTTTTGTTAACTATCACTGAAACAGAGTAAGTGCAAAAAGTATACTTATATAAGCTTTGTATATCCAGATGGTTATTGAACCAGTCACAGCCAGGCAACAAGGAGCAGCTACAATACTGATATTTATTGATTTATATGTTTACCAGGGTCATGCACTGATCTCAATGGACCATCTGCAGGCACAGCCCAGGTGAAAAGGATCTCATAAGAAACAAACAACACTTATTTATAGATACAAGATTCTGCTTAAAACACACACATATATATATATATATATATATATATATATATATATATATATATATATATTTGTGTATATATATATATATATATATATATATATATATATATATATATATATATATATATATCTATAAAACTACTTTGGAAGCTCAAACTTTCAAAACTTCTAACTTCATATTGTCAAGACCATAACATTGAAGTTTTAAAAGTTAGAAACTTCAATAAAAAAATAAAAACATTTTTTTTTTACGTTTAGGCAGGGGGACAATCCACCCTGCACCCCCATACCTCCTGCTAATTAAATATACCAACCCCGGGATTCATGAAGCTCGGCACAAGGACGGTTTTAGCCTTGTGCCGAGCGTCCTCCTCACAGATGGTGCAGCAGCACCATATGAATATTTATGAGGGAGCACTTCTGCACCCTCGATGTGCACAGGAAATGTGTGCAAGTGCAGGGGGCGTGTTTAAGTGCTCTACTGAGACTTAAACATGCCCCCACAGTTGCACAACCTACAATGCTTACTATTAGAGCCTGCCTCAAACAGTAAGCGATTAATTCAGTGTCCGTGGATACTGAAATGTATGTTAAGCATACAAGAGTGTCCACAAACACTGAAATAAAATCAAAGTAGTAAACACACAAGCACATAGTGGAATGTTGAACCCCATCCCTAAAACTATCACAATTAGATTCCCCGTGCCCCTATTTTACATGTATTGCTTCATTATTGAAAGTGTAAGCAAAGCGCAGCATGTTTGTGCATCGTTGGCCTCTGCTTAGCGTAGCTTACACATCAAAATCATCCTTATAGAAAATAACATATGGCCTCAACGTTAACGTCAATAGTGTGGTGGTTAGAGCATCTGCCGAACAAACAGGCATGCACGGTTCGAGTCCCACTCTAGCCCATATCATTTTCCATGTGGAATGTGTATATGAACCTATGTATACATCCCTTTTGCTGTATAACCTACATAATAACATGTAAATGTGAACTGGAGTACTGCATGAAATGTCTAACTAATGTCATTCAATCAAAGTGGTAGTGTCATAATAAATAAGGCACCAGTATGCAGGTGTAAGCACAAATAAGCAGTAGTAAGCATATATAAGTACCAGTAAGCAAGTCTAAGTGTGCAGGTGTAAGCAGTGCCCACACACATTAAGCATAGTAGAAGCTAACCAAATTTAACAAACTGTAATTGGAAGATAATTGGAAGATAGCACAGCCTACCATCACGCAAACATGCACACACCTGCTCACAATTGCTTAAAAGTGCTTTAATCACTCTGTATCCAATGGCCCTTGTTCTGGCAGCAACAAAATGAATGTCCTCTGCAAAGGCAAACCCAGGACCCTGCACACCACAGCCAATATTTTTACTGACACTACCACTGCAGCTATGTTGTCTCTATGCTACTAAAACTGCTGTTATAACTGTAATGTACATCTAATTGACCTAGTCTTGGAGTTAGAAACAGTATTTACTGACTTAGCACTACAGTTGTCTCTGCTACTGCGTCAGCTGTGCTGTTGTGTTCATTTTCCTTTTTCTTGTATGCACATGATAATTGGCTGGTAAATGTATTGTGCATGATTTATTAACCTGTTTCCAAACTAAGTTATGGCACTGTGATGTGGTTACTGTTGAAGCACTCTCAAACTGTAGCAGTAGCATCTACTCTCCTGCTTTATCCACACTATCCTCAAATTTGTATCTTTTACACCCTCCTATCTCCTAATTACTTCATTTGATCTGTCTTTGTCTCCTTCTACTAGCTTTGTCCTCTCTTTTTTTTCTCTCTCTTCAGAGCACACTCAAGCAAATCTGCAGTCTGCAGCTATCACTCCACACATACAGTATAAGAAGGAATCAGTACTGCAAACTAAAGAAGGATATACATTTTGAGCCTCAAGAGCAGGGTCAGTCCACCCAGGCATTCTACTTGTATGTTTTATGAGAGTGAAGCTATTACATTAGCAGTATTTCTTAGTAGTTCTCAACTTGCTAATAAAACTGACTATTGTAGCCTTGTGTCCCGTCCCCCACTAGTACAGTAATCCTAACTGTCCAATAGACAGTATACATTTAATTCACATCCCTGTGACTAAATTAACCATCAAGCAGCCCTCTCAGTGCTTTCTGCCTTAGTTTGTATCACTTGGAGGCCCACCTGTTTATTTGCATCTCTATACATTCCCTTCATTGCTAATGTATCTCCCTACTCTAATCTGTGCACAAACTGGTTACTAATCAGCAAGTCAATGTGAAAACACACTCCCAACCTTAATAAACTTTGCTGTCTCTTCTCTCCTTCACTTTACAGGTAGTTTGAATTATTACTTACCCCCTCTGAGGCCTTCACTGATTTCCACTGATTGCCTCTCTGGTTTCTTTGCATTCCACCTGGTTTACACACCTTATGCTATCTCCCTCCCCCAATACAAAGTCTATATTAGAATCCTGCTGAGCATGGAGCCATCTTTAAATTTCTAGTCTTCCACCAGGACACAAGTGCTCCTCAGCAATTACATTCTGCTTGCCGGTAAGCCATTAGACCTCAGGAATTTGTTTTAAGTGTTCAGATTTGTAAAGTAATATTTACTGTTTCTTTTGTCTTGGTTGGCTCTGCCCCGCTCTGTTCACCCTTGCTAGCGCTCGGGCTCTCTCCACTCCCCTGCCCTGCCCCCCATTCCCTCCCACCCCCACTACCTCTACATTTATAGTAATCACAGCCACACCCACAGCTCACCCTCACATCACCTCCATCAATCACAGCTCCTCAAGTCATATCACATTATACCACACCAACTTGCTCCACACAAAATACTCCCAATCACTCTCATTCCCACTAGGCATTTTTTACATCACCCACACTACTTCCCCATCCACATATAGTGCAACCCTATAATTCCTATTCAGACCCCCACCTAGAAACAACTTAAACTTTATAACCATGACTATCACACAACTAAGTCTAGTCTGTCTTCTCCTAATTCTTTACAACACCACAAGTTATCACTCTAGCAATATCCCTAAACTTAGTAGCACAACACTGCATTATGCACTCTCGTATACAGACACCACACATTAAAATAAAACTACATAATGGACCAATTCAGGACTAAACACATATGCTCTCATTCCTACTCCAAAAAAACACAATACTTTCTCGCACTCCTCACCAAACTCCAACATCTGTATAACCATTTTAACTCCAGGCTCACTATAAGTGGCGATATCCACCCCAACCCAGGCCCAAATCCATCCTGTCCAACTCAAACTTCTCCAACACAAATGTCAGAACATAACATCCCCACTTTCTTCATCCCTAGGCAAATCAATAACAGCAGCAAAACCAGCCATCTTTTAATGCTAAATATTAGTATTAGAAGTATCAAAAATAAAATACCTGAACTCCAGGCCACAATAGCACACTACTCCCCAGACATAGTTGCTTTAACAGAAATCTGGCTAAATAAAAACATAGCTAACTCAGAAGTTCTCCCTACTGGCTACAATATCATTAGACAAGACAGACCACTTCGTAAAGGGGGTGGAACTACCTTACTGTACAAGTCAAACTTAACTGTCCGTCAATTACTAAACTCCTACCCCTCCCCCAATAATTGGGACATACTTATCTCACAACTTCAACTTCACCCTAAAAAGGTCATCACCACAATTGTGACCTATATTCCACCTGCTAATACACCTGCTAGCCTTGAAGACTTCTTATCCTGGTGTTCTTCCACATACTCACAAGAAACCCGTATTCTGGGGGACTTCAACCTAGATTGGTTCACCTGTATATCAGAACCACCAAGTAATCTAATAAATCTCCATGGCTACCAGCAGCTAGTCCAAATTCCAACTAGATGTGCTAAAAAAATCTAAAAGGGAATCCATCCTTGACTGGGTCCTAACTAACAACCCCACATTTTACCCTCACACAGGCAGTCTTCCAGACACCTTAAGTGACCACAGCATAATATATTTTATACATAGTAGAACAAGAATATGCAAAACCACTAACTATATATCCACTAGAAACACAAAAAAATTATCTCCTGAGGTCCTCAACACTTTACTCTGTAACTGTGACTGGACCCCCCCTAAAAACCCTCCCACTTAACCAGGCTGTAGCATATTTCAACAAAACATTTCTACAACACCTAGACACTGTCACTCCATTGCACAAAATCAAGGTTAGAACCTCTACAAACCCCTGGCTCAGTAAAGAAACCAAACAAATCCTCAAGTCCAGAGACACTGCCTGGCTTTACTATAACAAAAAACAAAGAAACACAAAGCCTAACTAAGTACCAAGAGCTGCGCAACCGTGCAAAAGAAATGCATTAGGCTGACAAAAAATCCTACCACACAACATTACAAACTAAATACCAACACAACCCACATAAATTTTGGAAAAATGTAAACCAGCTACTAAAATCCACCCAAAAGGCTACCCCAAAACCAACCACCCCTGACACTAAAGTTCCCATCGAAACACAATTCAACTCCCACTTTGTGAACTCAATTCTATCCTTAGTATCACAGGACAGTTCCTTCCTCACTATCCCCCCCAACACAAATAACACTAATACAAGCTTTACCCTCAAAACAGTTTCCACCACTTCAATCAAAAGCATGCTCTCCAAACTAAAAACCTCATCAACAGCAGCCGACCTACTCTCCAGCTATTTCTTGAAACTCACAGCAGATGCTATTGCTATCCCAGTCTCCACTCTCATAAACAGATCAATTGTTGAAAACTATGTGCCAAAACTCTGGAAAATATCCTATGTTACACCCATACATAAAGGCGGGACCTCCACTGAATTTAACAACTGCAGACCCATTGCTTTACTCTCCCCCTGGCCAAAATCCTAGAAAAATGCATCCATACCCAGATGCTAAACTATCTCCTAGACAGCAACATCCTGTCACCTACTCAGCATGGTTTCAGACCTGCCCATAGTACCACTACAGCCCTCCTCTGGTTCACAGACACAGTAAACCATCTCAAAAATGAAGGCCTACAAGTGTCAACTCTTTTTTTGGATATGTCCAAAGCATTTGACACAGTCTCACACCAAATCCTGCTAAACAAACTAAACCAATATCATCTATCAAATTCCACTCTTACCTGGTTCCAAAGCTACTTAACTGACAGGTACCAAGCTGCGAAATGGGAAAATTCTCTCTCTCCTCAGCTGCCCATAACTATAGGAGTCCCACAGGGTTCTATCTTAGGACCACTACTATTCACAGTCTTCACAAATGACCTCCATACCTCCACACAGCATGCATCTATAATTCAGTATGCAGATGACACTACCTTAATCTGTGCTGCACAAAACATTCCCACCCTCCTGCAAACAACTCAACTAGCATTCTCTGACATTGAAAACTACCTTACCAAAGCCCAACTTATCCTCAATCCAAAAAAAACTCATCTTATGATTATAACCAGTTCTAACAAAAACACTAACAGTCAATTCACTATCTACTCCACTAATGGTACTCCAACTGCTCCAGTGGCACAGGCTAAGCTATTGGGAATAACCATAGACTCCCACCTAAAATTTGAGTCATCTCAACTTAACTATTAAAAAAGTACATGCCAAACTGGGGTTGCTCTACCGTATCAAACCATTTCTACCAACAACACAAGATCAGCCATTGCTCACTCCCAACTTCTATCCACCCTACTCTATGCATCTCCCATTCTGACTAATCTCAACAAAACTGAACTAAGCAAAATGGAAGCCTACTATAACAGAATTGCCCGCTTTGCTGCAAATTGCTCATATAGAACTCATCACTGTACTGCTTTGAGACAGCTCCACTGGCTTGAACTGCCCAACCTCCTAACCTACAATCAGCTCTGCCTCTGTCATTCTATCTATTACCTCCCCAATAAGTGTCCTGCCCTCAAAAACCTAGTACAACATCACTCAGCCAAAAGGCCTCTTAGATCATCAAGCAAACTACTACTAGAAGTCACCAACAGCTACAATAGCTTTGGAGATGCACTATATAGTAGTTCAGTGGCTAAAAAATGGAACTCTGTCCCTACAAGCATTCAAAACACATCATCCAAAGCCTCCTCTAAAGACCTCATCAGGCAACATCTCAAGGAAAGTTGGCAGTGCCATGATCGCTCCCCAGGCTAGTGAAAGCGGATAACACATACATATAAAATCTAGAGCACTTGATAATAGTTTTCAATCTTACTCACAAACACTGGATAATCTACAATGTATGTACTGTACCTGTGTACTATGTATGTATTCTACCTATGTTCCAAATTTCAGCTGTACATCACATATCTATTAATTACCTTTATTTTTAAAATTAATATTTTTTTGTTTGTTCTCTCCACTGTAACTGTTTATGTGCCGCATACCACTGTAAAAACATGTCTCCTGTAATTTGTGTGTATACTGATCATGTCTAAATAACTAAATGTATCTGTAATTTTTCTTTGTGGAGTTTTTCTCCCCAGGCCTCTGCTGAAAAAGGGCCTTTTCGGCTCAGTCAGACACCCCCGGTTAACAAATGTAAAATAAAGTAAAATAAATAAAATGTGATTTACCACTAAGCCATGGCAGATATACATAAATCTGATGTTATCACAAACATATCATCCAGCACAGTCATGCAACAGCATAGGAAATGTATATAATTATGTAGATATATGTGCATGTGTATATACAGATATAATATATATATATATATATATAAATATATATATATATATATATATATATATATATATATATATATATGAAAAATGAATGTTGTGACAATAAAGCATACAAAAAGAATGAGAAGGGAATCAATAGCAACCCCAGTATTATTTAGTGCTGTCAGCTTATGTCATATCAAGCTGGGCAGGGGTGAGCAAAGCACTGCTACTCACACCACAGGCAGGACACTACCAGTGGGAGCAACATTGTCGATCTGCTAAGTCTACTTTACAAACAATCATAGGGTAGGTGGGACTACCCAAAAATTGCTAGGCGGTGTGGACTTCTGACCATTACACAAGCAAGGGCAGGTATGTTCAAGGACCAAATGGTGGGAGAGCCTGATGATACATGGGTTGGGACAACATACGTGTAGGGTCCATAACACTGTGGAGAGAGCAATGTGTGGAGGTGTGTCATGACTGTGATAGCAACTGGAGAATGGATGGTTTGCATGTATGTCAAACTCTGGTGGGGTGGAGGAACCATGAGTATGAAATTATGGATCTAGGAGTGTCGGGGTTGGATGGCCTGGTTCTTACTGGACCACCTCATGGAGATCGGCGAGTTCGTTATAAGTATATATGCATACACACATGCATACATGTATATGTAGAAGTACATTCACTGTAACACATGCATTCCTTTTGCAGACATAAATAACATGAAAGTGCCCCTACAAACCTCGACAGTAGACAGAATAACAGGTTGTGCATAAGAGGGAAGGGATGAATGTGCAAAAATGCAGAAGTGTGTACTTTGTCCGAAGTCAGTGCTGTTATCAAAAAATAAATTGTGAGGACTTTCTCACTATGAAATAGTGGAATCATTCCTGTGATCTGCCTGCTACGGCAATGCCAATCACTAAACCGGTCTTATTTGTAATATAATGTCGCCAAACTCGTACATTGCAAGCTTTCATGTGTAACGTGTGCATTACCACATAGTCATAGTTATTAATGTATTGTAGAGTCTTGTTAACAGGAGTAATGAAGCAATGGAGTATGGAGTCTAATCTTAAAATAAAGACATGTGAGTCCCAGGTGGGACAACCCAAAAAGTGTGAATACCAGTGTTTGAGGACTAAAAGTTTGGGATGTCTGAGGATACATGGAGTGAGTCAACTCATGGGATGGGTCTACAGGAGTAGGGAGTGACCAATGTGTAGTGGTGTGGATACACCGTGTATCCAACTGGAGAATGGATGACTGCTGTTTCAGTGAAGTGTTGGGGTGGGAGTTTGGGGAACTAGGATCCATGGATATATGGGTATATATGCAAATGAAGCAGCACAGCAATAGTGTAGTGGTTTAAGCATAAATAAGTAGTAGTAAGCATATATAAGCACCAGTAAGTATGTTTAAGTGCGTTTGCGCGGAGGTATGCATTGCCTACACAGATTAAGCAATGTAGAGGCTAACTGAGTGTAAGAAACTGTAATCGGAGGTTACAGACATATATATATATATATATATATATATATATATATGTGTGTGTGTGTGTGTGCGTACATAGATATACAGCTATGATAGGAAACAGCACACAAGAATGACATATGTTCACAGGCTATGGCAATGGAAGTGAGGGGCCCATGCAAGAAACATGTAACACATGGGATGACCCCCCCCCAGCCAGACAAAGGAAATATAAACACAAACCCACAAACAATGTAAATAGTCCACTGCTCCCCAGACCACAGGCAGGATAGAACTGGGGGGGGGGTACAGAGTGCACCCATGAAATCTAATCTTGGAACACAGACAGGAGCATCCCTTGTGGGACGCCCCAAAAATTGACATATAACCAAAGGAAGGTGATACGACAACCATTCTGGCTGGGGTGGGTACATACCCAGAATACAAGGGTGGAAAAGCCTGTTGACCCATGGGTCGAGACAACATATGACATGGGTAAAGTGACATGGAGAGTGGGCAGCGTGTAGTGGTGTGTTCAGACCTGACCTGCACCCAGAGGAAGGATGAGTGCTGTAGAAGAGGTGCGGGTGGGGGAACTATGGGTAGCTAGTTATGGGTCTAGGTATGCAGGTGTTGGCTGATGTGGGTCTATATGGACAGCCCCAGGGATGTGAGCAAAAGTGTTCATTGGCAGACACATCGCCCAACGTGCAGCCACACCCGCTATGAGTACCACTGCAGCAAAGTGTAATCTACATGGCAAAGAACGGAATAACCAGATGTAGATAAAAATATGTAGAGGAATGTGTGTGAATATCTACCCATAGCTACATGGAGATATACCTCTCCCTCTCTGTAGTACAAATGTATACATACAGAGACGGAATACATATACATACCCTCATATAGAAATATACATATGCATATGTTGCTAGATATACATAGACAGCAATATATAAATATATACATGCATGCATACATGTACAGATATGTCTGTATATAGTAATGTGTATATATATATATATATATATATATATATATATATATATATATATACACACATATATATATATATATATATATATATATATATATATATATATATATATATACATACATACATTGTGTGTGTGTGTGTGTGTGTGTAAGTAAATATACACATGTAAATCGCTAGGATATGATACAGCAGTTCTGAATTACATATGTTCACAGGCCGTGCAAATGGGGGTGAGGGGTCCAATCAACAAACGTGTAACATGTAGCATCAACCACCCCTACCTAGACAGGTGAAACATACAAACACACACTATACAAGTAAATACACCACTGCTTCCCAGACCACAGGCAGGATACTACCAGTGGGAGAGATCTGCCAGGTATAATCTTGAAACAAAGACATCAATGTCCCTTGTGGGACACCCCAAAAATTAATGATCATCAGAGTCAGTCCCTGTAATGTTTCATCCAACCAGGCTGTATATGTACACGGACCAGTAGGTTGTGCAAGCCTGATGACCCATGGGTCGACACAACGTACGACATGGGTCCTGACACATGGAGAGTGGGCAATGTGTAGTGGTGTGTTTATACCCCACCTTCGCCCACAGTAAGGATGAATGCTGTAGAGGAGGGACAGGTGTGGAACTATGGGTATGCAATTATGGGCCTAGGCGTGCAGGTGTTGGCTGGCGTAGTTGTATTAGGACCGCCCCGGGGATGTAAGTAATATTCTGAAATGGGCAGAGCTTACGCCCATACCTCTCAACCCCTAAGAGCAAAACTACTGGACAGAACATAAACCATTGGGGGAGCAAATAGTGACAGAAAGCACATATTCCACTTACAACCTTAGAAAGCTGATAGAATAATAGGTTATGCATTAGCATGACTTGACTGAAGGATGTGGGGTCCTAAACCCAATTACTTGTCTGTATTTAATGGTGTCAGTTCCCAGGTATTTGCCAGACAGGTGCAAATTGTAAGAGGAACACGCCAATAGTATGAAGCAAACTCTGGACAGGCCACGGATTCTATACAGTCGACCATCATGCTTACACCTAATGGGCAGCCATTCCTGATATGGGTCCCACCGCAGCACAGTCCAGTTTATATGGCTAAGTACAGTATAACCATATCTGTAGTTGCATAACCCACTACACAACACCTATGAACACATGGTCGCAACACCCCACTGTAGGCATGTAAGCCGATGTAATAGGCATCACAAGGTATTACTGTAGTCCTCACCCTCACCCAGGGGTGTGAGTGTCTGATGCAAACACCAAATGCAGTGCATTTGCAAGTGCGGGAACAAGCGGGTGTAAGCCTGTTTGGCCACTGGTATGCGAGTACCACACTGGTGAAGCAATGTAGAGGCTAACTGAGTGTAAGAAACTGTAACCGGAGGTTAGCATTGCTTAGCTCCACCAAAACCTGCGCACACTCACTCAAAACTGCTTTAAAGTGCCTTAATCACTCTGTACCCAACAGCTCATGTTCTGGCCAGCAACAAAATAAACAGCCTCTGCAAGTCTAGAACTCAGGACCCTGTACATCACAGTAGTTAACCACTGCACCATGACAGCAATACATATAAAGGAGGTATCAGCAAACTAATCCTCACCACAGGAAATCAAATCAAATGTGAACTGAATCTATGTACAGTGTAATGTTCTATAACCCGCCACAGACCATAAATATGTGAATTGGAGTACTGCAGTAAACATAGAGTTAAGGTGTCACTGTAATAAAGTTATGAAGTCCCCAGGACCCCATACAATGTATATACACATGATTCACAGATACGGCATTCATTGCATGAATCTAATTGAGTTCTGATTAAGAGTGCTACTGAAACAACTCGATATAAATTGATAACTGTATTTTTTGACACTTCTTTCTACAGTATTCTAATTGCTTTTGCTGGATTGATTTAAGATCATATTTGCAGGCTTCTGATCTGAGTTGAAAGTATTATTTTTCTGAGTGGAAAGTGTTATTTTTCCCCCACCCTTAATCCTGCTCTGTTAAATACTGGACAAACAACCTGTGTATTTTATCTGATTGTCTTAGGGCTTGCTAGTATAATTAAGATTCCCTGTTTGTTATCTCTGCATTCATTGCTTGAATCTAATTGAGTTCTGACTGAGAGTGCTACTGAAACAACTCAAGATATAAATTGATAAGTATATTTTTTGGCACTTCTTTCCAAAGTTCTACAGTATTCTAATTGCTTTTGCTTGATTGATTTAAGATCATATTTGCTGGCTTCTGATCTGTGTTGAAAGTGTTATTTTTCTGAGTTGAATTTTAGGTATCCCGAAGAAATAGGGGATCCTAGGGTACAGTAATAACATGTAGTTATATATTTTCTGTTCTATCCTACCTTCTACAAATAAGTCGTTGATACAGTTTTTAATTTGTTGATAAGCTTTGTTCACTTCTGAATGTGAGCTTACTTCATAGGCAGGTGTATCTAATAATAACTTCATCCTAGCCGTGTAGTCCCAGTTATCAAGGACCACCAAGCCCCCACCCTTGTCAGGTTTGCACACTCGTATATCCTGTGATTTAATGAATTCCAAATATTCACTTTCCTGTTTACTAATGTTACGTACATAACCATCCTTACATTTATTTTTAGTGTTGAGTCTAATATCTAGTTCACATGTGTGTTCAAACACTTGGAGAATCGGGTGTAAAGGTGGGTTAAATGTACTGGGAATATGGAAGTTGTCAAACACAGGAGCATTTATTACATCACCCATCATCAGATTAAAATTCAATTTTCTGTAAAGGTTTTAACATCCAGGATAGTTTTTACCAAGTCTAAATGTTGGGAGGGAACAAAAGTGTGTCCTTTTGCAAGTAATTCAACAATGTCCAGATGAATCCATACAGAGGAATAATTAAACACTTTAAAGTCTCCTGCTTTGTTGGTTATTATCACTGGACCATCTTTGCTCATAGAGAACATCCTCCCTATCTCTTCCACTTGTTGAATTTTAAAACAGAACTCAGACTTTTTTATGCTTGCCAATCTTGTATTTGTTTGTTCCAGTTTGTCGTGGACAGTGTACTTGTTACCAGTTTTCTATGGCATCCAGTATGGCTAGCAGTCAGTCTGTTTTCACTCAGTGAAGATATTCTTCTTACAGGATCAAATCTTAATATGGATGTAGGACCAACAAATGTGGTTCAGAGTGAACCAGATAACATATTGTATATGTTATCAGCTAAAATCCAATCGATAGTTTCCAGATTGGATAGTTTAGACAGAAACCACTGGGACTTACATGAAACCTTTTCATCTTTACACTCCCCAAGGAGTGTTGGCAGTGTGGAAACACAATGGCTGAACAACCAGCAGCATTCTTCATCTCCTGCAAGTAATGACACACAGGAGAATGTGCCAGCGATGAATGCCAGGAATAATGTTCAACAATTACAACTGCTTTCCACTGACAACATTGTTGGAGTTAATTTTGCTCAAAGCAGCGGTTTCCAAGGGTCGCATACTATAAGAGATACACCTGATGAGCAGAACCAACAACAGGTTCATTCGAGCCCTGGAAGTTACTCGGGTTTGGAGCTCCAACAGTCGCGAGCTCCACCTGGCAACATTGTACGTAGTGAGCCGGACATCGCCTCGGGACTTATTGGTCTACCCTCCTTAACAACTTGGATCACAGATAGTTTTCCCACTGTCTGGAGCAGCTCAGGTGAGCGATGATGGGGGGGGCCTGCTGGAGGAGGTAATATTTCAATGCAAAATTTGGTTACCAAACTGAAAAATTTTGATAGACATCTTGTTAAACTAAAGAAATTATAGCTGGAGATATCTTATTTCTGAGAATGTCTTTCCCAGAAGGTGGTACCTAAAGGTTTGCGCCACCACCAGTATTCTACAGGTTTAGAACCTGAGTCAAGTTTTCATAGAGATTCATTAGACTTGTTTGATAAACAAGGTTTTGAATTGATGGAACTTATGGTTAAACACTACAGTAAATGGGTTGAAAGTCTTACAAAAACGGTTACAGACTTGGATGCCAGTATTAAAATAGACTTAGAATTTGTATGGTACAAATTTGAGTATAGTCGTATCTTTAAAAGCATAGACGAATATATACACAAATTGAGATCCAACAAACTTAAAAAACTTCAGCGTGACCGTACTGCATATGACCAAGGTGCAGCGTACCCTACACCTTCAAAGGCCCAAGTCTGGCAGCAAGGTAACCATTTGACTGAAAAACCCAATGCAGTTATTAGACCTAATGAGATTAGTTTTGAAGATCTAAATCATCCAGAAGTGGGTGACCCCATAAACAATCGTGGGAGGCCTTTAGCCCCATTGGACAATAATGTAGGTACGGGGGGGTGGGGTCCGTTGAAGCGAAAGATTACAGAACGCTTCTCGAGGACGGAATAATGTTACCCACCCTACCCAAGATAACCAAAATTTTCAGCTGGGCAACAATACAGGAGCCAAACCGAAACAGAGGAACCCACATCAGAATATGAACAAGAACAACCACAAATTCAAATAGCGGAAGAGATAGGGAGGATGTTCTCTATGAGCAAAGATGGTCCAGTGATAATAACCAACAAAGCAAGAGACTTTAAAGTGTTTAATTATTCCTCTGTATGGATTCATCTGGACATTGTTGAATTATTTGCAAAAGGACACACTTTTGCTCCCTCCCAATATTTAGACTTGGTAAAAACTATCCTGGATGTTAAAACCTTTACCAGGAAATTGAATTTTAATCTGATGATGGGTGATGTAATAAATGCTCCTGTGTTTGACAAATTCCATATTCCCAATACATTTAACCCACCTTTACACCCGATTCTCCAAGTGTTTGAACACACATGTGAACTAGATATTAGACACAATACTAAAAATAAATGTAAGGGTGGTTATGTACATAACATTAGTAAACAGGAACGTGAATATTTGGAATTCATTAAATCACAGGATATACGAGTGTGCAAACCTGACAAGGGTGGGGGCTTGGTAGTCGTTGATAACTGGGACTACTTGGCTAGGATGAAGTTATTATTAGATACACCTGCCTATGAAGTAAGCTCACGTTCAGAAGTGAACAGAGCTTATCAACAAATTAAAAACTGTATCAACGACTTATTTGTAGAAGGTAGGATAGAACAGAAAATATATAACTACATGTTATTACTGTACCCTAAGATCCCCTATTTCTTCGGGATACCTAAAATTCATAAAAACGTGACATACCCACCAATGAGACCTTTAGTAAATGTATGTAGTTCACCTACTTATGCATGTGCAAAATTTGTTGATTGTTTACTTAAGAAATATTTAACAGCTGAAAACCAAATGTGTAAAGACTCTTGGTCTTTTCTGAGTAAAATCGACAGTTTGCAATTTGATGAGGACTGTAATTTTCTTACAGTTGATGTAAATGATCTGTACACTTGCATTCCACATTTAACAGGAATGGAGTGGGTAGGGTTTATGCTGAGGAGAAATGGTGCATCAGAAGTAGCAATATCCTTAGTTATGGAACTACTTGACATCATCCTGTCTAATAAATTCTTCTTATTTGACAACGTGTACTATTTGCAAAAAGTAGCAGTAGCCATGGGCTCCCCGTGTGGAGCCAGTATAGAAAACTTAGTCATGGCATACTGGGAGACAGAATGTGTTTAAGTTAGAAAACATAAATAATCCCATTGTTTACGATGCACGTTATTTGGATGACATCTTTATTTTATTTAAAGGTGACATGGTTGCTAGTAATAAATTACTGGACTATTTTAATAAGTCCACTCAGTTTTTACAATTCACATCAATGTTTAACACTAAAGAAATAGCATATCTGGACATATGGCTCTCAAAGAATAGAGTACAAAAATGCTTTGAGGCTAAGATTCACAGGAAGAGTACGTACTCTAATGCCTTCCTGCATTTCTCTAGTTGTCATCCCCACCACCAGAAGCGGTCGGTGGTCAAAGGTCAATTGGTAAGGGCCGCACGAATAGTGAGTAAAGAGAATGAATTTCTAGAAGAATGCTATTTATTGAAAAGTATGTTTCTGGGGCGTAGGTACCCTGAAACGTTATTAGATTCATTAATAGAAGAAGTAAAAATCAAGAGATCTAACAAGATTTACAACCCTTTACTCAGTGTCAAACAATTAGTTAACACTCAAACGCAAAGTGACACTGTGAGTAATTTATCAGTTATGTATACTATCAACAGTGTGGTGTCAAGAAATAAACCAGACTTCCATCTAAGCTTTACCACTATGTTTATGGTAGACAGCCAAGTTGTTTTGAGGATTATACAGAAAAACTGGGAATGAATCCAGTACTATTTAGAAAGTTGGGTGACAGTCCTAAACTGGTGTTTAGAAGAGGGAAAAATTTAAAGAACGTGCTAGAACAACAACAGAGAACCATTCCCAAAATAACAGGTATGGGCAAATGTGAAGCTTGTAACTTTTGTAAACACATTGAAGTCACTAATAATTTCTGTATAAATGGTGCACAATTTAAATTAAAACAGCGGTTCAACTGTAATTCTAGGTACGTGGTGTATTTAGCTAGATGCCAATGCTATACTGCATTCTATATTGGAAAAATGGAACGGAGACTCTGTGATAGGGTCTACAAACTTTAGTATGCAATATCTAAAGGCAAAACTGATAACGCACTATCTAAACATATAGAGTTGCACAAAGAACATAAATTTAAATTCATGGCTATAGACTAGGTAGCTATAGACATTAAGGGTGGACCCATACCCTTATGGTTAGAAGAATTAGAATTGCTGTGGCAAATTAGATTGAAAGCTTATAATTACTCTGGTATAAATGAAGCTTGTTCCATCAGCTGTATTTTGAAATTGAAAAGTTTGCAATGATGAAAATGTTTTATAGATCTTTAGGTGTGTCTCATTCATAAGAATGATATTTTTTAAGTATTAAGTATTGAGCAATTTTAAATATAACTGTAGAATGTGTTATTTTTTATTTTAACTTGAAAATTATAAGATTTTTCAGTAATCAACATGTATTAGATAAGTTTAGGGTTTATGTAAGTTAATACTGTTTGATGTGCACTGCTTCACATATTGTAACTTTATAGTAATGAGTAGCAGTTTTAATGTGTGAGTGTTTCTTTAAAAGTTTCTAAGGTGAGGAGGTTCGTGGTGATAGGTAAAAAGTAGCACCGGCTGGTATTTAAATGCATTTTGTTGTATGGTGCATTTGTAATCTGAAGAAGTTTGCTTTGGAAGCAAACGAAAAGTGCTTCATTATTAAAACAGAACTCAGACATAACACAAGCACTCAGGTCACTCCAGAACAAGTACAAATACGACTCTGTCATTGTCCAAGTTGATGTGAATGACCTGAGCCGTACCTCCCTGGACTACATGAAAAGAGACATGGAAGAGCTCTCTGATCTTGTAGCCCAGGCCGGTATGACCCTGACCCTGAGTAGCATCCTTCCCTCATCAAGAATGATACCACAGTGTAAAGAAAAAATTATCAATTTCAACAATTGGATAAGTTTCTGGTGTCATTCAAAGGGGATCCAGTGTCTGTCTGCCTGGGATGACATGCTTGACAAGCCACGCTGCTTCACTAGAGACGACTTGCACCTGTCACCCTTAGTCTTTCATCTTTCGAATACTGGCCAAGGCTCTTGTCACCCCCACAGTGCCTTTTTTAGGCAAGGCTGAAAAGACAAACCCACCACCATAAATAGCACAAGCAACAAAAAACTGATGGTGATGCTACTCAATGCCAGAAGTCTAAACCTCAAACTGCACGCACAAGATGCACTCCTCAGTATGGAGAAAATCGATATATGTGCAGTAACATAAACCTGGTTTAAGGCTCCAGAGAGCACCCCAGCACTACCAGGCTACAACTCATACCATACATTTCAGCCACAGAACCCGGACCGAAATACAAAAGGTGGGGGCGTATCCATATTCATCAAGGATACCCACATCTCCAGGTTAGTGGCACAGCACGATGCTTCAGAGATCATCCACGTGCAACTAACAATGGGCAAAACTGCAATTCAAATTGTAGCTTGCTACAGATCACCCACCATGTCCCAGGACCCTATTATGCATTTCTGGAAACACTGGGAAATATAAAGGTTCTACCAAACACCCTAATATTGGGTGATTTCAATTACCCAAACATTAATTGGGAGAACTACTCAAGTACTAACTCCCTTGCCCAACATTTCCTAGAATTTATAAACTCAAATGCCCTGAATCAACTGGTCAACACTCCCACCAGAGGTGGCAACATATTGGACCTGGTCATCATCAACAACATATTGGACCTGGTCATCATCAACATGGGTGACCCGTGCTCCACACTGGAGGTCAACCCCTCACTGATTCGATCTGACCATAAACAAATCACTTTGGATATCCACATTCCACCCCCACCCCCAGACAAGGAAACCACTGTGAAAAACTTTTCAAAAGCAAACTTCACATTACTAAAGACTGAGGTGGAAAGTTTCAAAGCCCCATGCTAAAGGATAACATTGTCCAAGCTGCAAAATCCTTTACTAATGCATTTTACGGGCACCTACAAGAATGCATGGATCGTGCTTTCCCAAACAAAACCAAGACTCACTCCTCCAAGAAAAGGAAACCAGTCTGGTGGACTCCTGCCATAAACAAGCTATACAATAGAAGGAGGAAACTAGTACAGAAAAGAGTAAAATCCCAAGAAGGGAAGACATCCCTGATAAGTATCAGCAAGAAACTATGATCCCTCATAAAATCATCCAAGGTGAGTTTCGAAAGAAAAATTGCCAAGGACTCCAAAGATAACCACAAGGCATTCTTTAGCTATGTCAAGAATCTAAGTGGCAATGCTCAGATCTGCTCGGAGTTAGTGCAGAATGGAACAAAATACACTGAACCGGCCGATATTGCCAACATCCTGGCAGACAGGTTCAGCGCAAACTTCACCCACCTCTCACCCCCAAAAGGGCCCATAACCATACCAAAAGAATGTAGAGCTCCTGAAATCACAGACACTCAGGTTAAAACAGCCCTCTTCAAAGCCAAAAACACAGCATCAATGGGATAGGACAGGTTCCCAGGCTGCGTCCTACACGAGCTCACAAGGCATTCTTTAGCTATGTCAAGAATCTAAGTGGCAATGCTCAGATCTGCTCGGAGTTAGTGCAGAATGGAACAAAATACACTGAACCGGCCGATATTGCCAACATCCTGGCAGACAGGTTCAGCGCAAACTTCACCCACCTCTCACCCCCAAAAGGGCCCATAACCATACCAAAAGAATGTAGAGCTCCTGAAATCACAGACACTCAGGTTAAAACAGCCCTCTTCAAAGCCAAAAACACAGCATCAATGGGATAGGACAGGTTCCCAGGCTGCGTCCTACACGAGCTCAAAGACAAATTAACCCCTCACCTAAACACACTGTTCAAACTTAGCCTTACCACAGGTTACGTACCTATAGAGTGGTGCACAGCAATGATTATTCCGCTCCACAAAGGTGGAGCCACAGCAGACCCCAGGAACTATCGCCCTATAAGCCTGACTAGCTTGGTCTGCAAGGCTATGGAGCACATCATCAAGGAACTCATTAACAGAGACATTGGGAACCTCCAAACACTGGACACTACCCAGTTCGGCTTTGTTAAGGGCAGATCATGCCTCCTAAATCTGGTGGACTTCTTTGAGACAGTTACCAAGGCTATAGATGAAAAAGGTGGTACACACAGCCTACCTAGTTCTCGCAAAGGCCTTTGACACCATTCCCCATTCTGTTATTATAGATGAGCTCACCAGCCTGAACATAAACCCCTACATCACAAGATGGGTTGCCAACTGGCTCATGGGCAGAACCCACATGGTAAGAGTTGCGGGAGCTAGGTCTGACTCTAAACAGGTTACAAGTGGCATTCCCCATGGCTCAGTCCTAGGACCCCTCCTGTTCGGCATATACTTCTCAGAGGTACAGGCAAGCACAGGAGGACTATGGCTGACCAAGTTCACAGACGACTGCAAACTAGGGCCTATAATTGACTCTCCAGCTGACACATACATCCTCCAAAAGGGTTTCAATGAGACGGACACCTGGTGTCAAAATCATGGCCTCAAGCTAAATGCCAAAAAGTGCATAGTCATCCCCTTTTGAAAAAACAAAGTACCCACAAACTACCACATAGGTGGTAGTCCCCTAAATATGGAAGATGTAATAAGGGATCTGGGGACCCAAGCAGATAGTAAACTCTCCTCTGATAATCACATTGCCAAAGTGGTTAGAAAATCCTTCTACATGGCACACCTTATCATAAAAGGGTTCGCATCCAGATCAAAAGAGATCATTGTGCCCCTCTACTTATCGTTCATCAGACCCATCATAGAGTACAATGTCCCATTTGGGATGTATCTTACAAGACACCTGCAACAGCTGGAAAGACCACAGAAGTACCTCACCAAGAGGATCACTGGCCTCAAACAGATGCCCTATGCAGCTCGACTGAAGAAACTCCAGCTGTACTCTGTTGCATACCGCCTACTCAGAGGTGATCTTTGCCTGACATACAAGGCCATGTCCGACCCAGAACTGATCGACATGCTCCACCTTAAGAAAAGCTTATTCCCTCGAGCCACATGCTCTAGGGATCTAAGCCTCACCATAACAATAAATAGGACGTGCTGGAGGAATAGATTCCTGTCACAGAGACTTCTCATACTTTGGAACAAGATTCCAATCTACATTAGGCAGAGCTCCTCGCTAACACTCTTCAAGAGAAACCTTGATGAGTAGATGGGAAACAGAAAGTTTACCCCGGGGATCACTTCAGTGGCTCTGCTGGACAGAGGAACAGGGAACGAATCTAAGGGGGCAGCGAACGCCAACACATTCTAGCTAGGCTTATAAATGCCTTCAGGCAGATAGCCTATTACCTACCTATGAACCTATGACCCAGACACATATATAACCTGTAATGAATAAGACATAGCTTAGCCTTTTTGAAACAGGCCAATTACGGAAAAGAGTGGGAATCCAGCCCTAATTAAACCGAAGAGGCAGGAATACGGCTCATAACTGGTTGTATCATTCCCCCTGCAGGCAGAATGGCTGGAGTGGGAGAAGGCACTCACTTTAGAGCGCAGCGTTCGGGCATCCAGGAGTCCAAATTCATGGTATGGCTCCTGGTAAAGCACCATGACAGAAGACTGCTGCAGGGCAAGTACCAGGGCTCGCAGTACAAAACAGGGGCCTGGGACAGTCTCACCTGTGACCTCACTAGTGCCACAGGTATCCCCTGGACTGGTGAGCAGGTCAGGTACCACCATGCAGACTTGAAGCGGTGGAGGGGGGATGTCCTGGAACAGTGGATCCAGGAAGCAAGGCAGATGCAGAATGCCCCAGAACTGAGTAAATACTCCTTCCACTATGTAGTTAATAATTGCCTAGCTTGTGTACACTATGGATTGGTATGGCTAAATATCACTGTACTTCTCTGACAGCTGCAGATGGGTGTGCTGCGAACCAGCAGGCCTATGATGCCAGGCTGCAAAGGATGCGTCGTGTGGCAGGTTAGTAAATAGCCTGCATGTACTGTCATAACAAATAAATGTAAGAGCCTCAGAAAGTGTTGTACCAGTATAGATTTGTGTAATATGCTGCGAATAAAGGTGTAACCCCTGCATTACTTCTGTTTACTCTGCAGTCATATGTTGTTGTACTGTTGCAGTTATTAAATAGTACCGTTGGAATAAGCAGTGTTACCCACACTGTGGTATGCAGATAAAATGTGTATGAAGTTCTGTATAACAATGTTGGAAGTGCAAATAGGTCAGTCATATTAGTCTAAATACATTGCAAAGTCTCACAACAATTGCCTGATTGCATAGTGTACAGTGATCTTAACTGTAATGCTTTTGTCACACACAGCAGGGCTTTGGACTTCAGGAGCGCCAGTAAGTTGTATGCATAATCATTCCACACAACTGAACACAGTTTGTTAGAATGTTCAGAGAGAAAGCTGTATACATATATACACTTAACAACTGTAGAGAGTTTGCTAGAATGCTCAAATAGAAAGTGGTATGCATATTCATACCCCTCAACTGTTCCAGTCTACCCAGCATGTCCTGATAAATGGCCCACATCACCTGCCTTTTGCCCTGTTCCCCTGACAAATTAGTGTGATGATCCAAGAAATGTAGGCAGCTGTTAATGACATATAACTGATAGTCAGACCTGTACATAGTCAGAGAATGTACATGCAAACATAACTGTCATCCCAGCATCTCACCCAAAGTGTATGACAGCAGTCTCAAAACATGTTGCATTGACACCTGCATCTTGTCAATCCTGTATGTAAAACACAGGTCCCGTACATACTAATCTACAAACATACCATTGTACAATATAACACCATTGGGTAGTGTAATAATACATGTAAAGCACAGACCACTGCAGTGACTATGAATGTAGTGGAAACTACAAGGATTTATTAGTTGTTAATTGAACTTTCTCTCTCTCACCCCTACCATATGTTCAAAAATAACCGATTTACACAACTCATTTAGTATGTCTACACTCCTAACCTTTGTTGGGACATATGTCCTATTGGTTTATAAATATTCACATCTGTTTCTATGCATATGCCATGTTAAAATACTTCCACATGGCTGTCCTGTTGCCATCAATGAAACCTGCATGTTGTTGTAATGGCGACTGTTTACCCATATATGCATGTGTTCTGCCTGCTCTGCAACTATTTTATATCTGGTGCCCTGGGTAATGGGAATACCTATGCATGCTGTTAAAACTAATTGTGAATGCTGTTGACTATTACTAACCCATATCTGCCTTAAACATGCTACAACATAGCTCATATGGGAAGGCTGGTCCCAGCAGACCCACCTGTCGCACCTCACCCGGCCATGGCACCGGGCACCAGCACATCTGGGGCCCAGCCTGGGACCTCCTCATCCATTGGCCCTGCACCACCTTCAGGTGGAACCACTGCAGGGGATGGGGCTCGGCCCCCTGTGGGAGCGGGAGTGGACAAGAACCTGTCACCCGTGGTACGGTCCGGGTCGTGGTGCGTAGGGAGCTCAACAGGGGGATTCGAGACTGCCTATGCCAGCTTGAGGGCCGAGTGGCAAATCTAGAGGGTGAGCCTGCTCCTCCTAGACAGCTCCCAGCACAGCCACCTTCTGGGCTGTGAAGGTGCAGTGGTGACTGCCCATGGGTGGGGACCTCAGTCCCACTGTATCCATTTGTGGGCTTATGGGCTTGCAACTTCCAAACACCCCTCCCCATCCAATGTGTCCCCCCCACATGTTTCATATACCGCCCCTGTATGCATCTTGTTTGTCTTGTCTGTCATCCTACCCAACCTATCCTCCCTGATCATACCTACTCTCCTTCCCCAACATCCCACTCTCACCTAAACATAAAAGAAAAAAAGGGCAATCTGTTCCCGCAAAAAAAGCATGCCCCATACATAGCTATCCATTTCACACACATGTCCACTGGACACATGTAAATGTTTCTAATTGGCATCAGAACATACTATTGTTGTCCTCACCCCTCTCTCAGGGTTGTGAGTGTCCAAATGTACCGCCAAATTTATTGCATATGCACAGACATTGCTGTAGAAGATATGGACAGGTATGGACCTTCCCTACACCCTTCCTGCACATCCCTAGCTACCTTGCCTACTGTCTTTCCCTCTTTGTGCCCCTTTTTCACTACTTTCCTATCACCCCTTTTTTCTTTTCTTTTAAAGAAATTAGTGCAGGGGTAAGCGGGAGTAAGCACCTTTAAGCAGCAGTGAGCGGGTTTCAGCCTATTTACGTGGGGGTAAGCCTACACAGGTTAAGCAATGAAGAAGGTAACTGAGTGTAAGGAACTGTAACGAAAAGTAACCAATGCTTACCCGCACACACCCGCTCACAACTGCCTTAATCACCCCATATCTAATGGCCCTTGTTTTGCCCAGCAACAAAATAAATGGCCTGTGCAAGGCTCGATACCACAACGCTGCACACCACAGTCAATGGGATTTACCACTAAGCCATGGCAGACATGCAGACATCAGATGGTATCACAAACATATCATCCAGTGCAGTCATTCAACAGTATAGGAAATGTATTTCATTATGTAGATGTATGTGTGTATGTTTATGTCCATATATATATACATACATAGATATAGATATATATAGATATATCAAGAACATACCATGTGACAACAAAGCATTAAAAAGAATGAAAAGGGAAACACCATCAACTCCTGTATTATGTAGTGGTGCTGTCCTCTCTAATATCAGCACTCCCCCAGACAGACATGTGTCACTAATACACGCAAACATTTGTACATTGCCCATATACATTACTTTGAGCATTTTATTTACATTAACAAAACAGTTCCTGTCCAATCATTATGTGAGAACAGTACTCTTTCAAGGTGCTGAGTGCAACATCACCATCATTAAAAATGTTAAATGGGCTAACCATAGAGGGACTGTAGTGTTGTGTGTACAATGGGGTCGTCTGCATCATATGTACCTGGAACCTTTAGGAGTCATGTGCATACCAGGAATGTTTGCCTGAGAGAGGGGCGAGGACAACAGTAGTATGTTGTGATGCAAATTAAAAAGGTTACATGTGTCTAGTGGACATGTGTGTGAAATGGACAACTATGTATGGGGCAAAAGTTGTTCTGTGAACAGATTGGCCTTTTGTTTCCATTTTTGTAAGGTGAGAGTGGAATGTTGGGGAAGTAGAGTAGGTATGCTCATGGAGGATAGGTTGGGTAGGATGACAGACAAGACAGCATACAGTGGCAGTATATGACACATGTGGGGGGGATACACCTTGGACGGGGAGGGGTGTTTGGCAGTCACAAGCCCATGAGCCCCCAAATGGAAACAGTGGGATGGAGGTCCCTACCCATGGGCAGCCACCACTGCACCTTCACAGCCGCAAAGGTGGCTGTGCTGGGGGCTGTCTAGGAGGGGCAGGCTCACCCTCTAAATGTGCCACTTTGCCCTCGAGCTGGCATAGCTGGCCTTGAAACCCCCTATTGAGTTCCCTACACACCACAGCCTGGACTGTACGATGGCTGACAGGTTCCTGTCTGGACCTGCTCCCAGGGGGGCAAGCCCCATCCTCAGTGGCAGTTCCACCAGGAGGTGGTGCAGAGGCAACAGAGGTGGAGGTCCAAGGCTGGGCCCCAGATGTGCTGGTGCCTGGTGCCATGGCCTGCTGAAGTGGGATAGGTAGTTCCGCTGGGACCTCCAATCCCATACAGCCTATGGTGTTGCAGTTTAAGCACAGATAAGACTTAGTAATAGTCAACAGCATTCAGAATTACTTATAACAGCATGCATAGATATTACCATCAACCCAAGACAACAGATGTCATACATTTGCAGAGGGAGCACAACACATGCATATATACTGCATGACATCTGTCCAAAGCATAGATGACTTGTGACTGCAGCTATGAACAGTGGCTCATTATTGGCATGTCACTGTGATAATCTCAGACAGTGAATGTCATACCACTCTTCCATGTGATGTATGTCCAATCATGGATGCGATGGCAGTCTTGGAATAGAACTCCTACCTAACTAGTTTATCACACTACAGCATTATGCAGTCACAGCACGCTATGGAGATTACTCAGCTACCCCATCCCCAAAGGTGTATTTCACAAGGAATGACATCAGCAGGTTTACCAAAGTAGGGCATTTCAAATTTCCTGCAAGTGAGTAGCCCAAAATGCATTGCACACAAAACAGACAGTGAAACACACATAACTGTAATGTGTGGGTATAGAACCCATGACCAAGATCTATATCTCACTACTGTATGGAGATGTTATAGGACGCATCATGAGGATTACTAGGGAACTTGTTCCCCAGAGGTGTATTTAACAAGGAATGACATCAGCAGGATTACCACAGTAGGGCAGTGTAAATGTCCTGTGAGTGAGTAGGCTATAAGGCATTGCTCTCTATACAGACATTGAAACACACACAAAACATACATAACTGCCATGGTTGTGGATGGAACCTTACCACAGTTCTAAATCACACTCCAGCAGTACACAGTTACCCAACGTGCTACAGAGATTACTGGGTTACAGCAGTCCCAGAGGTGTATTTTAGGTGGGTGACAGCAGCATGCTTGACAAAGTTGAGTATATGAATTGTAAGGAGTGTATGTATTCTAAAATGCATTATTCCCTTCTCAGACAGACAGACACACACACAGTTGGCAAGTTTGGGATTAGAACACCTACTAAACTAGTCTATCACATTACAGCACTATGCAGTTTCAGGACATGCTACAGAGATTACTGGTTTATAGTGGTCCCAGAGGTGTATTTCTAGATTGGTGACATCAGCATCCTTGCCAAAGTGGAGTATATGAATTGTAAGGAGTGTGTGTACTCTAAAAATCATTGTTCCTAACTCAGGCACAGACACACACACACACACACACACACACACACACACACACACACACACACAGTTGGCAAGGCCGGGATTAGAACACCTACCAAACTAGCCTGTCATACTACAGCATTACACAGTTACATGAAACACTACAGAAATTATTGGATTGCAGCACTCCCAGAGGTGTATTTCTAGGTGGGTGACATCAGCATCCTTGCCAAAGTTGAGTATATGAATTGTAAGGAGTGTGTGTACTCTAAAAAGCATTGTTTCCTTCTCAGGCAGACAGAGACACACAAACAGAATTAGCAAGTCTGGGATTAGAACACCTACCAAATTAACTTATCACACTACAACATTATACAGTTACAGGACACGCTACAGCAATTACAAAGTTGCAGTACTCCCAGAGGTATATTTCTAGGTGGGTGACATCAGTAGGATTGCCAAAGAAGGGCATTTTAAGTGTGCTGCGAGTTGTGCATGTCTTTTAACTGTGTGTACCCACTGCTTACTGTCATGAAAACACATGTACACCCACTTAAAAGTGTCTTATTCAGTCCTAAATGACATTATCAACAATCCTTGCAGAGCTTGAACCCTGGACCATGCACATCAAGGCCACTGGACTTGCCACTAAGCCATCTGGGTTGTATACATGTTTCATGGTTTTTATAATACACATTTTACTATAGGTATTCCACAGTACTGAAAACAAATGGGACAGTCACTTTGTGTACACATGTACAGTACCCCTGAATGTACTGTACTCTGTGAAACAACATAGACAAGTGTACATATCTACAACTGTTGCAACTAAATACTAAATACATATATGCACTTATGGGATGTGTACACACACACACACACACACATATATATATATATATATATATATATATATATATATATATATATATATATGCATATACACAGACACAGATATAGCCATATATATAAATATATCTGAACACCCTTTGTGACACAGAAGGGTTCCAAAGGAATCGACGTGTACACAAAACAGAAGCAACTCTTGTATTATAACATTTAAATCTTAATCAATTCATCAGAGAAGGGATGGTTGTTGTCACTGTGGAGTTTGGGGTGGGGAATGATGGCTAAGGAAATATACCCTAGGGACTGTGGAGTTTGGGTGGGGGAATGATGGGTATGGAAATACACCCCGGGGACCACTTCTGTGTCACTGCTCGACAGTGGCACAGGAAAATAACATACCCAACAGTAGTCATTCTTGACTGTCTATTCCTTTCTATTCCTAACTATGTAATAATTTGTAGAATCCACTCATCACAGATGACTACCATGGTGTGCAGCATGTTAAAAGACATAACACATGTATATGCCTGGCTACAAGGTAGTCACACACACATAAACACACACACACTTGCCAGTATTGTGCTTACAAGTCTTGCCTATGTGAAGGTAACTCGTAGAGTGGTATGCAGTTGGGGTATGTGCCACAGAACCCATACAATTACACTTAATCTGATTTTGCTTTTGAGCTGGGTGACATCACAGGACTGATTACTTGCAGTGGGGAGGGGGGAAAAGGGTGGTTTAGCAGATGACAAGGATAAAGGCCAGTGCAAAAGGTGGTTTCTCTTTGAAAGGCAGTAAAACCCACTATCATGACAGGATGCAGACACAAATACACACAAACAACCAGTTGCTGATACGCCCACACTCAAGCATTTGCTCGCACACACACACACACACACACACACACAGTTGCCAGTGGTAGGATCAGAACTTCTGCCTGTCTACAGATTTCTACTATAGTACTACGCAGTTACAAGATGCACCACAGAGATTACACATTGCAAGATAGTCAGAATGCCCTTCTAAGATTGAGGACATCGACCGGGATACTGACAGTTAAGATGTACATAGCTGTAAACCTGTGTGTTTAAAGTAGGAGTCCATTACAACCTGTATGCACAAACAAGACACATCATCTGCAGGTAAGACATAGGTAGGCCTGAGAGGTATACTTGTAGCACAACAAGCCCTGAACTGGAGTATGCCCATCTGTGGAATGGACAACTACTATCACTATACAGGGTTACAGTAGTCATGCTCATACACATAGAATCACAGGACTTGTTTGGATGCATTGACTCCAATTACACAAGGTGACAGTGGGTATGCTCATACACTTAGTAGCACAGGGCTGTTTGGGATGCACTCTGATTCTAACCATAAGGCCACAGTGTGCATGCTCATACACTTAGATGAACAGAACATGTTGTAATGGACTCCTATTGTAAACACACAGGTTTACAGCTATGTACATCTTAACTGTCAGTATATATATACACATCATACAGGTTTACTACCAGATACCTGTATGTGGCCCATAAATGATATATCTGCATCTGTGCTATGTGATACACATGCATACATGTACATGAAGTACTGCCATATATATGTGAAGTATGCACAATTATGCATGTGTGGAAGTGACAGACAATTGGTTAACTGGGACACACATGTGGATGCAAAGTATAGCATGTGTCACACACATTGCTGCCCTGAAAGGCATCCATTGATATCAGGTTGTAGACAGTGGCATTATACTTGGAACAGTGGCATGTACAAGCATATAATATGTGAGCCCCATTGTGTAATGGTACTGAGGTGCAGGTGTCAAAATGACCTCTCCTGGCTGTGTTAGTAGTTGTCATTATTAGCAGGACCGCTCCACTAAGTATATCTGACATTGGTCATCTACACAACATCTGCTGCTGTCTGTCACCTTAGATGTAGCATTTGATACCAAGCACAATACTGCCACTCGCAGTGATGTCATGGTATGAATGGCAACCGCTTGACCAAAACAATGAGCCACTGTCCTGTTGTAATTATGAGGTTGTCCAGTGTCTGTCATTCCAGGATGACATGACTGAAAGAAGACAAGCCTTTGTCACAGATCACATGCATCCATGATTCAAGGGAGTGTGGATAATACCTAGGTCGCATTTACCCATATAGTGCCATTCCAAGGCAAATGCCCTAAACACGGAAGTAACACCCTGATACCTACAAGACAATTGCATTGGATGCTTATGATAACCAGTGCTAGATGTGTGGCTGTCATAATCCATTTGCTCAATGCAGAACCTACAATGGGGAATACTGATATCTGTGCAGTGAGGAACACCTGGCTGAAGGCTCTGTAGTGCACAATAGCACTACCACCATATAATTTGGATCCAGACATGTGGGCCATAACACTGTTACAGACCACTCCAGGTTGTGGAGTCCACATATTCATAAAGGCTACTCACAAGTAAAGACCACTACTCCAACATAATGCATCACAGATAAGTCAGGTACAGGTGACAGTGGCAAAAGCTGCATTTTAGGTTATATCCTCATATACATCCACCACCATGTCTTCAGACTACCAACACACATCCATAAATGTGGTATGAAATAGTATGGTACAACACCAAATAACCTTCGACTGGCGGGCTGTGCCTAGCCCTACATCAACTGTGCAAAGTACCCATGTACTGACACAGTTGCATAATGTGTTATGCAATGCAATAATACCACTGTTTGTAACCTGGTCAGTTGTACACATACCAGGGTCCCTTGGATGTTGTCAGCATTAACACAGTTGGCTGTTGCTGTACACCAGTAAACAATACCCTCATGGTTGGATATGACCTAGATGTGCCTGCTTTGGATATGTACATTCCACACTCATACAACATAAATGAAAATACCATAGCTGTTGTTGTCCTTTGTACATACAGGTGGCTACATTCATTACACACATGCACATGGAAGATAGGCCCATAGCTGCTGAATGCTAACAGTACATAAGGTTTGATATCTATGTTGACAGAGGTAATATTCCCTCTCTACTGGTCACCCATGACACCTATCATATCATACAACAACCCATGTGGCATGTATGTCATTAGACATGTCCACCAAATGCAATGTCTACCAACATACCCAAATAGCAGGATCATAGGACCTACACATATGGCCTGTATTGACAGACTCTGGGAAATACAGCTATGCTCTGTATGTTCCTGAATAGTCACAGGTGATATGTCCATGACATGTACAGCCATGTGTGATCCACAGCTCCTACATATACCCCATGCCAACAATTGCAAGCCATGCATGCTGTGTGCTGTCTGGACATTAACCTTATTACCACAATAGCCAGAACGTGCTGGGGTGAAATGTTTACAAGCCATAGACCTTGCACATGCTTGAATAAGTGTAATGCCTAGCTCAAACAGAGCAAATTGCTGGCACTCTTTCAGTAATCATGAGGTGTGTGTGGCAAATATGATGTGTGTGTGGCAAATATGATGTGCTCACTGTTGACCATTACAGTGCCCTGGCTTCACAGTGGAGCTGTCAACTAACAGTTTGTGGGATCATGACATGGAATATTGCTGTGTGTGTGTCTTGCTGATATGTGCTGTTGGCATAAATGTACACTTAGCTACTCAGTGATGGTGGTTGTGTGTCCTACCAGTACATGAATACAACATCCATTATGGTGTAATGCTCAGCTAGATTTCACACATGGTGTGGGGAAGGTGTGGAATGTATCCTCATGACCTGCTTGGCCACTTACTGATGGAGACTGCATATGTGTACATGTATTGATGTGTGGTTAGATTCCATGCGTGTGCAGTGTCTGATGTTTGAAGGTGACTGTTGTCTTAGTACATCATGCAGTTGCAATGCAGCCTCAACATTGCCAACTGTATATGGTGGTAAGCTGTACTTTAGGTATGGACAGATGTTTGGACATAACTACTAAGTGGTGGGGCTACTTCGCAGATGAATGATTACTGAGGAAAGCTCACAGGTGTGTTACAGCCATTCCTACAATAATGTGTATAACTGCTAAGCTATAGTTTGGTTAATTGAAGGGGAAGACACACAACGCAGAATGCAGTAAGGGTGACACTGAAGGCAAACCTCTTGACACCTGTAACAGTAACACCTCCCCTGTGCATATAACAGCACAGTTGGCAAAGGAAAGAGCCAGTATGCTTTGTAGCACGTGCGATAGTGCTGTAACTCTATAATACCTATCATGAGATAGGCAGGTGTTTGATTCACAGTACTGGCACGTATGGGTGTGTGTGTGTCCATATATGTCACGTATGGTGGGGAATACATCCTGAATGTTTTTCACTCTCCTGTACACTGTTGTAGACATCTGTACAGAGTGAAGTGTAGAAAGCAAGGCATAGGCAGGAGTTTGAATCTCACACAGATCAAGTGTCTGTATGTGTGTGTCATAGGTATATATCTTTGTGAGTGCCACAGTGTGTGTGTGTGTGTGTGTGTGTGTGTGTGTGTGTGTGTGTGTGTGTGTGTATGTATGGCTGCCTGGTCCCTGGAGAGAGGCTGTGTTTTACCATAGTGAAATGATAAGACCCCCTCCCCCCATCCACTCAATGCAATCTAGTATCCCTGTTGATGTCATCAATCTTAGAAGGGCATTCTAACTGCTTGTAAACATATACGCCCTGGGGTGAGACTTGTTGTTACATAGCCTACTGATGAACCCCTCCTTCCCACATACACTCACCACATTCTAGTATCCCTCGATCTTAGGCCATTCTGACTACCTGGTACATGTGTAATCTCTGTGGCACATCTTGTAATTGTGTAGTACTATAATGACGATTTGCACATAGGCAGGGGTTTTCATCCCAACACTGGCAACTGTGTGTGTGTGTGTGTTAGAGTGTGTGTTACTGTGTCTGTGAATCCCTGAGTGTGTGGGTGAGTTACTGTGTCTGAGAATCCGTGGGTGTGTATGTGTGTTTGTATCCTGTCATGGGAGTGGGTATTACTGCTTCCCAATGAGAAACCACTTTTTCCACTGGCCTTTACCCTTGTCATCTGCTAAACCACTCTTTTACCTCCTCCCCACTCCAGGTAACTATACCTGTGATGTCACCCACTATGGATGGGACAGCTCTGGCCACAGTAGCTTACTACACAGCTAGCATGCTCTTGGATTATTAGCTCAGTTATCATGTTTGAAACGTGGGAGATTATAACTGTGATGTGGAAGCTACAAAGTGCATGCAGGTATTGTCATACAGACCTGTGAGTAGTCTACATTTACATATGGGACACTAACCACAAACACTGACATCCCACGGCACATGCAATTACACCTGAAAGAGGAAGGCAGAACATCAAGATCAACATGCAGTTACTGTTGTTACACATGATACATACTGTCAAAAGTACAAAATGCATTCTAAATCTGTAGTACATGGTATGTCTGCAACCTGTTAACACTACTCAACAATGGCAATCTACAATTGCCTTCCTAGTATGTTCACCCTGTGCATCAGACCATATGAGCATGTCCCTACACTGATGGTGTGGATGACAGGGATGTGGCACAGACATCATCATATGCACAGGGTGATAATGTTTGCCAGAGGCCTAGGCTGTACCAGTGGATGACATCATGTGTGTGGGATAGGGCCTTTTATCTCACTGGGTGTGTGTGGATGTTATGAGTGTGTGTGTTGAGGTGCCCTACATTTGTTACTGGTGTGTGTGTGTGTGTGTGTGTGTGTGTGTGTGTGTGTGTGTGCACAGATCTGGCATGTGTCTAGCCTACACAGGGATATTATTGACAGCTGCAGACTGTACAGGACAGGGTTTATAGTTCACGGTATCCAGCCACGTCCACGTGACCTGCACCTGCCAGGGGTTGCAGGGGCACTACCAGGCAGAGGTCCAGATTGGGTACTGTCTGATGACACATGTCCACTGGAACCGTGTCCCGTTTGGGACCATCCAGGACCATGTGCATGTGGCGTGCTGTGTCCTGGTGTGGACAGCACAGCACCAGCTGCACTGCTGCTGCTACTGCCACTATGGGAGTGGGCATGTGATGTAGCATGTTCACGTAGACCTTCAACAGGTAATGTAGCTGGCCTATCTCCACATGTCTGACACCTCACTCCCACCAGATGTTCCAGCACAGACATTCCATGCTCGAGGATTGACATGCCATGGTCAAGGATTCCCACCAAGTCACCCAGTCATCTATCCAAAACATCTGCAAGATGATGTTGAGCATTTGCAATTGCCTGGATGTTGTCAGATAAAGAATGGACAGCAGCCCTCTGAATCCTCAGACCTTCTCTCTTGTGCCATTCAGAACATGCCTGTGCCTCCATTACAGCCTGAAACATGCATCTGTTGACACCAGCTGATGTGCTATGTCTTGCAAGGGCATGATGGCCAGAAGTCCTCCTACGAGCAGCCCTGGGCAAATGCCTCTGTAGGATATCACCAGTCAGTTGGCTGGGATCATGGTGTGCAGGCACACCTTTCATAGTCTCCACACATTCCTGTTCCATGCTACCACCTGCCAACTGTCCTTCCTCTATGGCCACTGGTGATGGGGTATGTGTAGGCATGAGAACTGTGTGCAGGGATAAGGGGGATACAGGTGGAATGGCAACCAATGTTACAGATTCAGCCCCTGAAAACTCTGCCTGTGCCTCAATCATACTTTCATCATCACTGCTAGAGTCTGTGGGGACACTAACATCAGGTGGACGGCAGGAGGACAACACACCTACAGCAACACCTGTGAGGGCAGACAAGAACCGTACATTACAAGTTACACAGCACAGTACAGACATGCAGATAGACACACAGACAGACACACAGACACACAGACAGGCACAGACAGAGGCACATGATATGGCACCAAATGGCATGCAACATGCATGTGATATGGCAGAAGGTATTCAGCTTAGACAATTATAGTAGTAGTTAGCATACATCCCTGTATTGCACCATTTGTGTTAGTAGGTCATGGCTCAAACCTGCAACACAATGCATGCACTATGCACCATTGCACTGCACTGCCATGTTTTGTGCAACATACCCCACATTTTAACAGACCATCGCTAACCTGTGTACATCTGCCACTAATGTCTTGTGTTGGCCGCTGCCCCTATGTATGACGAGGACTTGAGCAGAAGGGTATGTTGAGTGAATACTATGTTTGCCTGAGCCCTAGCTTGCATATTTCCCCCACAGCAGTGCATGCCTATTCAACATTATTCTGCTTACCCCTGAGCTGAGTCTACAAACAATGTGCATGTGGCTGTACACACATGTTTGACATGGCTCTCCCTACTTTGCAATGGTGCCACAGACCAGCACAGGTTAACAGTACACCAGTCTGATGTGTGGCATATGATCTTGCCAATCACATGTTGTATGACATGTCTTCTGCTGATGTGTTGACTGACATGCATACATGTTTAACACAATGGTGTCCTTTCAAATATACAGTGAGGTAATGGTGCCACAATGCAGGGATGCATTATACTAACATGAACCTTCAGCTGATGCAATGTTGTCAGTCCGCCCTACAGATATACAGTGACATACTGCCCATTGAGCTGATGTGCATAGCCATTGCAGGGCATCATGCGGCTTCACTATTGCTATACAATGTGAGCTATAGGCACAGTTCATAGCCATGACTGTGTTCAGATACAATACATATCTAATGTGGAATGTGACCCTCATCACTGAGGTGTATACACACTAAACCCTAGTGTGGAATGTGTGCCACAGGTCACTGAAGGGTATACATATGACACCCCTGCAAATCTGCAACCATATTGCTGATGTCTGGCAACTATGCCCAGACATGGCTAATCTAGCAGTACTCCATGTCCCACGTGCCATCTGTGTACCTCACACACATGAGGAGCAAGCATGACAGTGATGTCTTACACCAGCAAAGTGAATGTACTGTATCTGTGGCCTGATGTGGTTGTATGTGTATGCTGTGCAACACATGTATGTATTTGGATACTGTATAGGTGAAAGCTTTCATGTCATGACACACTCAAGATGTTCAAGAGTTGTTATGTGGTGGTTTGATGTCATGCCTACACAAGCTGTGCACAGGCCTGTATGATGTTTAGTGTGTCGCATCTGCAATATCACCATTACACAAAGACCACAGTTGTATTGTGTCGAGCCAATGTACAACAGGGTGTACACACATGTACATCCCTTCTACTGTGTGTGTTGCTTCATGTCTCTGGCCATCCTCCATGGCCATGTGTAAACATGTTTTGTCCAATGGTTGAGATGGGCATCTATTCCACATGTCAGTGCTGTCCCATATGACATACACCCGTAGATGTCATATGCTCCACTGAGGACAGGGTTATGCAGACAAAGGGTGGTATGGTTGGGATGAGAGATACGTTTTGCAGGATCGTTAACCAGTGTTGCAGTCAGCCCACAAAATATCATGGACATGTCAGATACCACATGACATTGTGCGATGGTCATACCACCATACATTATGTGTACGTGTGTTAAATGGTCACATGGCAGATAGCATGCAATTAATATGATCTGTGCATTATCAAGCCTGATAAATAATAACAATCTCACCTGCAACAGGCTGCTGTTACTGCGAAATGCCAGAGGTATCTAAATAGGAGTGTCACAGCAGTAAGATCGTTATCCACACCTATGTGATAAGTACAGGGTGCAATGTGCATGTTAGCACATAAGCCAGTACAATAGACTATACTATAGAGTATGCACATCTGTGCATACATAGAGTAGCAAACTAACTCCTTTAGGTGAATATTTTATGCACACTAAAGATAATTATCATATTTACAACTATAGTGATTTCCCAGTTTCTAACACTTGTTTCCAGCTGTTTACTAAGGGCTTTAAGTTTGTCCCCAATAGACGTAGCAATTTGGTACATACTATCTTGGACTTGAAACTATTTATACGTAAGCTTAATTTGGAAAATCTTTTGGGAGCTACACCTGGGACACCTAGCTTGCACTTAAGAAAATCCAGTACTTTTAACCCCCCACTCCACCCCCAGCTTAAAAACTTGGAATATAGAATTGAGAAAAAATTTAGAAAGGAATTGGCCCAGGATAAATACGTGGCTAATTTAAGCTTGGAAAAAAGTACACTATTGTATGAATTAAGTAAAGATTCCTCACTGAGAGTCATGGTACCGGACAAGGGCGGTGGGACAGTATTAATGGATCAAAATTTGTATCAGGCCAAGATGTACAACATCTTGCATGATTATGATAAATATACATCTGCTTCCCTCAATGAAATCAACTTGTCCTATCATAAAATAGACTTGGCAATTAAAGATTTGGTTGACCAGGAGGTTATAGAAATGGATACTTACACCTATCTTTATAACCCCGATCCCAGGGTACCCTCTATTTTTGGGGTGCCCAAGATACATAAGAATCCTTTGGACCCGCCCTTGAGGCCCATTGTAGCTGCTCAAGGATCTAAGACACACAACATCTCAAAATATCTAGATTGGAAACTTAAGGAATTGTGGGGAAGACAAGAATATATCCTTAAAGATTCATGGGCATTTTTACGTAACATCCAGACCCATCTTTTTGAAAAAGAAATAGTATTCCTAACAATTGATGTTGTTGATCTTTTTTCAGTTATTCCTAGTGATATAGGACTGGAATGGGTGGAGGAAGCTTTGTGGGAGTGTCCTAATATTACTAACAATGATGTCCATGCAGTTACTGAACTATTAGGACTGGTATTGAAAAACAATTTTGTTTTCTTTGCTGGTGAATATTTTCAACAGACTGCTGGAGTCTCTATGGGGGCAAATTGTGCCCCAACTTATGCAGACATCATCATGTACATATGGGAAAAGAAATTTGTTATGAACAGTTCCTTTTCCACCAATTGGAACTTTTATTGCAGATTTCTGGATGACATATCTATTTTTTGGAATGGACCAGCGGAAGGTATTGAAAAGTTTGAGTATATACATACTACTACGACCTTTTTAAAATTCACCTATCAAATATCACATGACAGTGTAAACTATTTAGATGTGACCCTCACCAAGGATGGGGAAGGGGTAAAATCCTGTATTTACAGAAAACCTACATTTTCTAATGGTTATCTGCACTACCTGAGTTCGCACCCACGCTTTCAAAAAAGAGGAATCCTTAAGGGTCAGTTTGTCCGAATTTCACGGATGACCTCTTTGGATGTGGACTTTAGATCAGAATGTGACATCTTAAGATCCTTATTTTTAGAAAGAGGGTATCCTATTGAATTGGTGCAATCTGTACAGGATGAAGTAATGGCTGCACGTGATACTAGATTCAGCCCTATTTTGGGAAAGATGGGCGGAGTGGCCGACAGTTGTTCCCGTAAGAATACTGAAGGGATGTTTTCAGGTAATTTTACTTTTATTACTGATTTTAGCGCTAATGCCACCCATGTCAGGAATATAGTAGAGAAAGAATGGTCAATGTTTCAGGAATTTACAGACTTAAATTCCTTTAAGGAAAGGGAGTTAAAGACTATATATAGAAGGGGACAAAACATGAAAAGGGTCTTGGAACTGCATGAGCATACATCACAGACTTCTCGAAAGAGAATTGGAATATACAAATGTGGACATTGCTCATCTTGTAAATATCTAGTTCAGGATGACCATCTATACCTGGAGAGCCGAAATAGGGATATCAAGGCCACAGGGTACTCCAATTGTATGTCCACTGGATTGGTATATTTGGCTATATGCCAAATATGCCCGGCGTTCTATATCGGAAAAACCGAGCGACAACTTAAAAGACGCATATACGAACATCAATATGATATAGCTAAATCCAACATTAAAAATGCATTATTTAAGCACACCATTGATTGTGAGGGAGCAAAATTTCTGTTTTTTGTAGTGGAAATTGTTCCCAAGGACACAAGAGGTGGACCCTGGGAGGCCAGGCTAGCACATAGGGAGACCTATTGGCAGATCTTTTTAGAAGCTAATAAAACTCCTGGGTTAAATGAATTTATTTCAATTGTACCTTATTTAAAGCTTAAAGCAAGGTGTATTTAATTAAACTTTAAAGTATATATTAATTATGGAACATTTCAATGATTTCCACAATTTAAAATTGTATGCTTTGTACCAAGGTTATTTATTTATCAATTTATCCACTTATTCTGGTTTACAATTTAATTAAATTTTTTTAAAAACATATAACAAAAACCATATAGTGGTGGCAATGTGAGAGTATAAATACTTGTTATTTGTCTCAGTATGTTTATTTTAGCATTGATCAGTAAAAAGTATAAACTATGTATTTTAATAGTTAATTTTAATAGTTGTTCAATACACACTTTTTTATGTATTTGGTTAATTGTTTTATTATATAATTGATTGATTGATTCATTGTTGTATGGGTATTATTTAAACCACAGAGTGCTATGTGTTTTTATCTGAGGAAGTCGAGGTGAACGACAAAAACGTGTGTGATATTCCTTATTCTGTTTGCACGTTAATAAATTGTGGCTTTAGTTACCTAATCGTAAGTTTGCAACTTGTTGTGCTGTGGTGGTCTCCGGGCTGGTATTGCTGTTTGATTTTGGAGTTTTGTGAGTTCTTTACTGCGTTTTGACTTTGGTGAATCCAAACTATAGTATGTGGCATGTGTGCATACATACCTTGCATATGATGTTACGTTAAATATTGTACAGTAACACATGTAACTATATGAATTATAGTTGTGTTCTATGTGCAGTAGTGACTTACCAGGCAACTCCTGGCTCAGTGCTTGTGAGACATTCACCTCCACAATTCCAGCTAAAGCTTGTGGATGGAGTTCTGCAGGTGTCTCCAGGTTAGCTAATAGCTCCTCGGTACGTGTGAGTGGGGCTGGGTGAGTGCCCCCCCCGTTGCAGCTTGTTCCCTGGCGATTACATTTGCACGCTGTTTCGCCCATCTAATGAGGTTGGTGCAGTGTCGGCGCTCCTCCTGATAGGTGCGATTGTGGCCACCAACATCATTTACCCTCCTGCAAACTTCCTCCCACTGGGCATCCCGCTGCTGTGCATCCTGTGGCACATGGCTGAAGAGTGTTTCATGGGTTTCAAGGAGGTATGGAATGGGGACCTCATCCTCCAAGCAGGTGTATGGTGGGACCATGCAATGCAGCATAGCTGGAAGACATAATGATGGAGACAGGTCACAGTAACTCACAGAGAAGTACAGAAGTACAGCTGCACATACATGTGTAGCACATTTATTATGATTACAAATATGTCTTTGCAAATCTGCATGACACTAACACCATTGACATGTTTAACTCACATACATTTGACACTTACTGGTGATTTGATGCTATCACCGTATATGTGGGTGTCAAGTGATTACATTGTTCATACTCCATGTGGATGTTTTCTTGATGTGGGCATGTCTGTTTGCCTGTACTGGTGTCTTTACCTATCAGCACATGCCTGGATGTGTTCGCATTAATGCAAGAGAACTTAATGCTGTGAATATGTCACATATATAGTCATACACAGCCTTAAGGGACATGACCTGTGACCCTGCAGACATGCTCATGGAAAGTCTTACATGTATGTGTCTTGCCATATACATCTACATGGCACTGCACAACAGTATAGCATGTATTACCTGTGTTGCACATGTGAAACACATGGACAATGGCTAGCTTGATGGTATTTGCAGGGTTGGATTTCAACTACAACATGTATGGTCATAGTGAACTAGTAGGCTATATGCCCTGGGCCATTTATGAGCCTAGGCTGAAAGGTTACCTAGCTGTAGCCAACAGACAGGTAGCTTTCAGTGGCCAGTTCAAGCAGTGCCACAGAACTGATCCACAGGGTTACTGATATATTTGCCATGCGGTCATCACACCATGCCTCAAAGAGGGGCAATGTGCAGCTTTGCTGGACAGAGATGCATAGTATGACAGGAGTATGTAAAGTGTATGGGACAGGGATCTGTCAGGCATGTTATGATCCTTGTACTAGACAGGTGGCTGTCCATGAAGTATGTGTTTATTTGAAATCAAGATGTGTGAGTGTAGCATGTCCAACATTTCTGGGTTGGACATGGCTTTATTCAGGGTAGGCATCATGCTACATAGTGGAGCTAGGGTTTGGGAAGACAGGTGTAGGCCATCTGAACATGACCAATAACCCTTAAAGAAAATATGCAATCTATTATGGGTCACTTGAGTGTTGAGTATGGATGAACAATGATCTCTACATTCATGGATGGCACCCTGTCATGATTAGGGATGCCACTTATGGCTACCTGACTGGTGTGGTGAAGTGACTATCAAAGGAAATACTACTTTCTAGCTGTATCCCATGCACACACAGTTTCCATTATGTTGACCACTGCCAAGGTGGTAGTTCATGGGTACAGGGTTTTTAACATAGGGGATGTCAATGCAATACTTAGCTGTCAGATTGTGGCCATACATCACATACCACACATCTGACCCACAAAGGCCCTTCTGTATGTTGTCCGCAGCACTCATTGAGTCAACTATTGCTCCTAGCTCATAGTCGTTTGCAAACTTCAATAAGCAGATGCCTTCTTTGTTAGTCTGTGTGGTACAGATAACAAAGAGGGAGAGTGCCAGGAATGACCCCTGTATTACTGTAGCTGGCACTGGTTTGATGTGCGTGTATTAGTCAGACACTTTCTGTAGTGTTGTTTCAGGCAGCAGTCCAGTTGCCAACCAATCCTGTGACATAGGAATATACACCTAGTTTACTGAGTGTAGCTGGAACACAGTATGGGTGATGGTGTTCTAAGACCTGGCAAGGTCATGATATGCTGTGTGAATCAACTTTACTGTCATCTACATCTGTACTGACTACATCAAATAAGTTGATCAAGGCTCATGGCCTTACAGACCAGACTCATCAGGGTAGTAGTGCACTATTCCCCATTATCAGTGGGGACTCCTCCTTTGTGGGGTGTGATAACTGTTGCTGTGCACCATTCAGTGTGTACACAACCTGAAGCTATGATTGAACATGATGTGTATGTGGAGAGCAAATTGTTCTGACATTTGTGTAAAATACACCCAGGGATGTTGACAGGTCCCATGTAAGCTGCACGTATGACTTTAGAGAGTGCAGCTTGTACCTGCATAGTTATTACAGGGGCTCAGTAGTGTGCATGGATATATAAATATATGTACCTGTTGGGGGGGGGAGGTGAGAGTGGGTTTAGGATATCCAAGACCCTATCTGGATGAACAAGTGCTATTTCTGTAGGTGCAGTACTTCTCATGCCATAGTGCTGTGAAGCATGGCAGGTCTTGTTGTTGCCATTACGATTTGTGACAAAGCTATAGAATGCTCTGTGGTTGGCCTCATAATATGTGACTGATTAGTTTCACAGTAGCTTTGTATGGTTTTATATGGTGCATCTGCATCTTACTGAGGCTGACCAGGGATCACCTCCACTCATGTGTGTTCACTCTTGCAACAGTTACTACCTTCTGTAGTACAGTTTAAGGCAGGGTACCACTTGTTTGTGTTTGGTTGAATCTTGGTTCTGTTTCAATGGCACAATCACTGCACTTATGTGAGTGCTTAAAGTGCATTTGTGTAGGATTCAGCATTGGAGTTAAAAATGATATATAACTTGTTTCATTACCAGTACTGTGCACAACCTTACATACAGTATTTGCAAGTGGCTGTTAGGTTGGCAATGAGAGGTTAGGCTACACAAACCTGAATGTTCAACAAGTGTGTCTTTACTCTCAATATCCACTCTATTTAGGTGTGCACATAGCTATTTGGCCCAGCCCTGTAACAAGGGTCACTACACATTTGCATAACATGTACACATGCACAGCTGTTATTGCTTGCAAACGATACTAGAGAGGTGGATATTACATGTCTTATGTGCATGGATAGTTACCTAGCTCTTCCAATTTTCTTTACTATCATGCTGCTAAACTGTCAGATGAATACAATTCATATGTATCCTGTTATTGAGTATTGTAATTGCCAATAGACATAACTAATGTTTGCATAACATAACAGAAATGCTATGTAAAATGGAATACAGATCTGCCTACAATACTATACATTACACAGTTATTGGCACAATATCCCACAATGCAAATCATATTTGCACAGTAAGCCCACCTTTGACATGTTCATCTCACTAATACACCCATACGTATGCCTACTGATACAATATATCAACATATACTATCCCCTGTTATAGCACATACTTGTTGGACCAACCCTGACACTGACAGTGGCTGGAAAAAAATTGGTGAATTCCAAGCCCATATATATCATCCCTTGTGGTGTATGAGGAGTTTGCCTTGGGACCTACAGCAGTACACACATAGAATACTACAAGCATTACTACTGCTCAACAATACATCACTACAAGATAGCTATTTCCACTATATACATTGATTACACTGTAATTATTACAGAACAGGTACTACATACACAGACATACTAAATGTTAGGGTCTATATTAGATTATCAAAATGGCAGAATTTTGAATGATCTTATATTGAACCCAATATCGCGAACACTGAAAACAGCTTGTTGCATTAAACAAAACCAAATTCTTTCCTAGGGAAAGAATTCAGTTGGCTGTTGTTGTGGCTTCGCTGTTTTCAGCGATGCGGTTGAAAGTTACAGGTTGGGTTAAGATAAGTGTGTGATTGTGCAGATGTTCAGGTTAGGGAGTGGGTCAGGTAAGTGTGTGATTGTGACAGGATTTGGGGTTTGGGGCGGGTTAAGTGAGTTAGGGTTAGGGCGCGGGTGAGTGTGTGATAGTGACAATTTGGGGTTAGGGGTGGATTAATTGAGTTAGGGTTAGGGCGCGGGTGAGGTGAGTGTGCGATAGTGACGGACCTTAAGGTTAGGGTCTGGGTTAAGGTAAGTGGATAGATAGTAGTGTATGTGTAGTGTAGTGTAGGGTTAGATGTAACTTTTAAATGTATGTGTGTGGATTGTTGCTTTTTAGTGTGCTTGTGGTGTGTGTGTGTTTCTCGGAACAGCAAATTTTTCCCTGGGAAAAAAATTCGCTGTTTTGAGGTTTCAATATTGTTAGGGTTCTGGTTTTGCGGTTCGACATTACGGCATTTGATAATGAGCCGTTTTGATGATCTGATATAGACCCAAATGTTATACATACCTTCTTGGTAATTGGAGGTGTTATTGACTGGTATTTTAATTTTTTTTGGTTTGTGTTTCAATCTTCTGTTGGGTATTTTGTACTACTTTGCAGGTATATACAGATGGTTTGAATGTGTGACAAGGCATCCTTTTATAGTTAGAGATCAGTAACATGTGCTATCCTGATCACCAATTGGTGTTCCGATGTAGTTAATTACATGCACATCGGCTGTGCAGCTACTCCATTAGCCAATACCATGGCAATAGTGGAGTAAAATTGAGTACTCCACTTGGGCGTTGTCCCTTTGCCTGACTTGTGAGGAAGACAGCCTGGAAGTGTTGTCTGCAATCTATTGCAACAGCTGTATGGTGACAAACACAAATATATTGTGTGTAATGCCTAGAGGATTTGATCTAAATGTGAGTACTGCTGTTATATATCTGAACATTGCTACTTGTGCAGGGTCTATCTGTACCTAATACTTCTGCATATGTTTCAGTCTGGCCAGGATGTTTGACCAGCTCAAGGCTGTGTAGCTATGGATATTGTGTTAGGGGGTTTACAGTGTGCTCACCAGACATCTTTAGTTTGCTGTTAATGTGTATCATACTGTGCTGATAATCAGTAATTGGTAACACTTCCTGATGTAATTACTTTTCAACCCTCTGAAACAGGATTAGTTCAAACAAACCCTGTAACATCAGCAGCTGTTCCATTGTATAACAGCAACTATTTCATATAGGGCCATGTTAGTGTGTCTCTGTCCAGGTATGTCAAGGTTTCAGCATATGTCATACAGTAGGTGAATAATTGGTTATGGAATGACAGTATGTATTGTTGTAATTAGTTTGGGTGTGGGGGAGATGTTGGTGGGTGTACATAGCAGATGCAGGTGTGTAGGAACTGCTTTTATACATATTCTATATGTGTCTGGGTGTTCTTTCCCTATGTGAACACCTATCCCTTAGTGGACTAATACTATGGTAATTGCAGGCTGATTCATTAAGGCACTGTTAAATGCTTCCTGTATAGCATGCAGGTAATGTTAGTCCTTGAATCATTTTGGCAATACATTGGAATGTAATAAAGTTTTGCTAAATGAAAGATGTTTGTGTATTTCTGTCATGGATATTTGCAGTTGTGTTGGTGACTAATCCTATTTGGCTCATGTCCATAGAACATATATGTAATAGTGTATTGGCAAATACTCTTCATATGTTATGTTCATATTGTTTGGGGGTGGCAGAATATGTGATTGCTATGGTCCATGTTATACTCAGATTTGAACACTTCAGGTACTGTATACACACATATATATGTATATAGATATAGATATATATATAATATATATTATTGCATACATTTATATGTACCTCCATAGATGTGTAGATGTTTTTAACCTATCTATATATCTTCATATATGTATATTTCTATATATCGACATGTATCAATGTATCTCTCTCTCTCTCTCTCTATATATATATATATATATATATATATATGTACATCTGTATATATATATATATATATATATATATATATATATAGCATGCACCTTTCACTGGGTACATGGTGGTTTGTCCTATTTCCACACAATCATCCCTTTTGTGTTTTAACCTGTCTAAATACGCAACTGGCATAGGTACATCTCATGTAGCTTACTAGTAGGTTACTCTGAGGATGGTGTACATGACAGGTTTGCGGGTTCTAATCCTGGAAGTGGTTATTATTTTACCTCTAAGAGCAGGCACTGGTAGGGGAAGTGTGATTAAGCAGTTGTAAGTGAGTTTGCCCATGGTCTGCTTGACGGTAAGCAAAGGTTACACCTGTGAAGCGCTTATCCGTTTAGCCATGTTTAAGTGCTGCTTACCGTCGAGCAAACTTGTTCAAGACCACTTACAACTGCTTAAAACCTTAATCAACCTGCATCCAACAGCCCTTATTCTTGCCCTCAAAATAAATTAACAGCCCTTGAACCCGGGACCATGAACATCACAGTCACTGACTTTACCACTAAGGCATCTGAGATATGTACAAATGTTATGGTGTTTAGAATATACATTGTACTACAGACATTCCTCACTACTGAAAACAAATGTGACAAACAGTTTGTGTACATATGTATGTTACATGTTAATGTTCATATGTTTGTGGAATTAAGTGTTGCAATGTGACCTGACAGGGTGTATTATGGATGAGAATGGTTCTTGTTTTGTGTCCTTTTTATATTGTCCCCATACTCCATGTATACCCCTCCAGTTCACTTATTGAACATCCAACCCAGGCTCTCCTTGATGCATAATTTCATTACCCATCATTCCTCCCCTACCCCAATCTCTACATACACAACAGCTATCCCTTCTATGGTGAATTAAGTTAATATTAATAGTTATAATACCAGAGCTGCATGTGTTTTGTGTACACTTCAGTTCCTTTGGATTGCTTCTGTGTCACGAAGTGTTATATCTATGTGCAGACATCACTGATGTGTGTGTGTATATATATATATATATATATATATATATATATATATATATATATGTTTAGTATTAATTTTTAACAGTTATACATATGTAGACTCGTATATGTTGATTCACAAACTACAGTACATTACAATGCACTGTACATATGTACACAAAGTGACTGTACCATTTGTGGTCAGTACTGTGGAATGCCTATAGTAAAAGGTGTAGTCTAAAGACCATGAAGCATGTATACAGCTCAGATGGCTTAGTGGTAAGACCCATGACTATGGTGTGCATGGCCCAGGGTTCAAGACCTGCGATGCTTTAAAGATGTTTTTTACTCCAGAATAAGGCTCATTTAAGCAGTTGTAAGCATGTTTAAAAGTGTTTGTATGACATTAAAACAGCAGTTAAACACGGTTAAACAAAATTTAAAAACGTATAACCTGTGCACGCAAACACGGCCACATCTGCTAACTACTCAGGATATATACATTTCAGTGAAGTAACATCTCACTATGTGCTTACATAACATTGCAATCTCTATTGACTTTACTCTCCGGCACACATGGGTTTATATGGGTGTTTCAAATGTTTATTATACTGAAGAATACTACCTAAATATGCAAGCTGTGGTTAAGGTATACTTTTTAACATGGAAAACATCTCTGACTTTAATGGGATTTGAACCACGAATGCATAGATACTATGCGAATGCTGTAACCATTACACTATTGACATTAATGTTGCTTCTGCCTATTTCCTATTTAGATGATTTCTATGTGTAAGCTAGGCAAAGCAAAGGGCAGTGGCGCCCAGACCCACTGAGCTTCACTTACTCTTGAAATCAAAATATAACAAATGAAATGAGAGACTATAAATTAAATTCATAACTACATTAGGCATAGCCCCTCACTGACACACTTCAAGAGAAACCTTGATGTGTGAATGGGTAACAGAATATTCACCCCTGGGATCATGTGTCCCAGAACCATACAGCCAGGGGGAGGGGGAACCCCTCCAGCTTTATAGCTGCAAGACCTGTTGGGGAAATTGAATGGTGTTGATTTTTCATGTTAACATGCCCTTTTTAGATCAGTAAGTGTCCCTATCACCCTCCGCCACCCCAGTCTTCAACAGCTTTTGGCAGCTCTGCCTGGAATCACTTCATTGGCTATGCTTGACAGAGGCTCACTTACTTCATCAATGGTGCAGAGAAAGCCAACACACTGTAGCTATGCTTCTAAATGCCCTTGGGCAGATAGCCTTCTACCTATCTGTGAACCTCTAAAGCGCAGGCCATCACAGAAATAATATGTGAATAAACAGAGCTTTCAGATCACAATATACAGTGAAAAATCACCATGTAGTCAGAAAACAATTAAGTACAGCAAGAACATTCAGAATACTGATACTTAATCACTCCAAAAGCCTATCTTGGAAGCTAGAACACTTGTATCAGTTTAAGGCTTTCTATTGCTTACCAGTAGGTTACCTACAGGAAAGATGAGAAACAAGCACAGATGGGAAACATGCATGCAACAATACGATACCGGCTTGCATGTGTCAGCCTTAGACTTTCAAATACTGGCCAAGGCTATTGGCACCCCCCATGGTGACTTTTTTGGCAAGTCTCACAGGTGAATCCCAACTCCATAAACAGAACAATAGCAAAATCAATGAGGGTTATGCTACTCAACACCAGGAGTTGTAATCAGAAAATGCGCGCACTCAGAGCACTCCTCAGTATGGACAACGTCAACATCTGTGCAGTAACTGAAACCTGCTTTAAGGCTCCTGAGAGCACACCAGCACTACCAGACTACAACCCATACCACACATTTCAGCCATAGAACAAGGACTGACACAGACATGGAGGGGGTCTATCCATAGTCATCAGGAATACCTAAACCTCCAGGTTTGTGGGGCAGCATGAAATCTCTGAAATCATCCATGTGCAGCTAACATCAGCCACAACTGCAGTACAAACTATGGCCTGCTACAGATCACCCTCCATGACCCAGGACCACCACTCCACCTACCTGGAGACAGTGGAAAACATGACAGTTCTACCGAACACCCTGGTATTGGTCGATTTCAACTACCCTACCATTAACTGGGAAACCTACTTGAGTATTCACTTCCAGGCCCAGTGCTTCCTTGAATTTATCACCTCAAATGCCCTTTATCAGATGATAAACTCCCTAACTAGAGGTGGACAAATACTAGAAGTGGTAATCACCAACATGGGCGACAGGTGCACCACAGCACAGGTAAACCGGTCACTGGTTAGATCTGACTATGAACTATTCACTGATGATTTCCACACCCAACCATCTCCCCCACCCAAGATAACCACAGTGAAAACCTTTCCTACAGCTAACTTCACACTACTAAAGACAGAGGTGGGAGGTTTCACAGCCCCCACGGTAAGCAAAAAACACTGCTTAAGATACAGAAAGATTTACAAATGCACTCTATAAGCACCTACAAGGATGTATGGATCATGCCATCACTGGTAAACCAAGACTCGCTCCTCCAAGACAAGGACACCAGTCTGGTGGACCCCTGCAATAAACAGGCTATACAACAGAAGTAGGACAGTAGTCCAGAAAAACAGCAAATCCCAAGAAAGGCAGACATCCATGACCAGTATTAGTAAGAAACTTAGGTCCCTTATGAAATCATCCAAGGCTAACTTTAACAGGAAAACAGACAAGGATTCAAAAGATAACCACAAAGCCTTCTTTGGCTATGTCAAGGATCTAAGTGGTAACACATACATTTGCACTGTGCCAGTGCAATATAGCACAAAATATACTGAACCTACTAATATGACCAACATCCTTGCAGATACATTCAGTGCAAACTTTACCCCCTAAAGAGCCAACAGCAATACCCGTAAAGTAAGTATCCCAGACATCACAGACACACAGGTGGAAATAGCCCTTTCAAATGGCAAAACACAGCATCAATGGAGGCAGCTGGTGTCCCAGACTGCGTCTTCCAGACACTACAAGACAAACTAACCCCCCACTTAATTAAGCTTTTCAACCTCAGTGTCTACACAGGCTACATGCCCATACAATGGTGCATAGCAACGGTTATTCCACTCCACCAAGGTGGAAACACAACTGACCATGGTAACTACCACCCCATAAGCCTGACTAGCCTGGTCTGCAAAGCTATGGAGTGCATCCTCATGGTACTCATTAACAAAGACAATGGTAACCTCCAAACACTTGACCCAACCCAGGTCAGCTTGGTTGAGTGCAGATCATGCCTACTGAACCTGTTTGACGTCTTACAGACAGTCACCAAGGTGTTAGATGAGGGGAGAGGTGGTTCACACATACTACCTGGACCTCGCCAAGGCTTTTGACACCATTCCCCACTCAGGTATTATTGATAAACTCACCAGCCTGTACATGAACCCATACATCACAGGATGGGTTGCCAACATGCTTACACACAGAACCTGCATGGCAAGTCTAACAGCCTCCAAGTCCAACTCTTAACCAGTCAAAACTGGTGTCCCACAGGACTCAGTCCTGGGACCCCTACTGTTTGGCATATACTTCTCAGAGGTACAGACAAGCACAGGTGGACTACAGGAGACTATGTTTGGCAATGACTGCAAACTGGGAGCCATAATCGACAGTCCAGCTGACACAGACATCCTTTAAAGGGCCTCACAGAGATGGACACAGGGTGTGAAAGTCATGGCCTCAAGCTAATTGCCACAAACTGCATGGTCATTCCATTTGGGAAAAACGAAACACCCACATATTAACACATAAGTGGCAGCCACCTTAATACAGATGAGGTAACAGGGGATCTGGGAACTAAGCTAGATGGTGATCTCTTCTTTGACAATCATATCTCCAAAGTAGTTAGGACATCCTTCTATGTAGGCCATCTGATTACTAAAGGGTTCGTATCTAGACATACTGAGGTTATAGTGCCCCTTTACTTGTCACTCATCAGTCCCATCATAGAGTATGATAACCCATTTGGGATGTACCTCAGAAGACACTTCCGACAGCTGGAAGGTCCACGAACATACCTCGCCAAGAGGATTACTGGCCTCAAACATATGTCCTATGCAGCCAGACTGAATAAACTCTTGCTTTACTCAGTGGCATCTCGTTTACTCAGAGATGATCTCTGCTGGCCAACAAAGCCATGTCCAACTTTGGCTTAATGGATATGCTCCACCTATGGGCATCCATATCACAGTGAGTCACATGCTGTAGTGAGTTAAACCTTGCCACAATAATAACTAGAACATGCTGGAGGGACAGATTCCTGTCACAGACACTCCCCATGCTTTGGAACAGCATCCCTAATTACATTATACAGAGCCCCTCACTAACACTCTTCAAGAGAAACCTTGAAGAGTGGATGGGAACAGCAGATACACCCCAAAGATCCCGCCACTGGCTCTGCTCCACAGATGGAGAGTTAATTAATCAATGGGGTGGCAAAAGCTGACACATTTTGGCTAGGCTTATGAATGCCCTTGGGCAGTTAGCCAAATACCTACCTATTAACCTATACATACAGTATCAGCACATGCTGATAGCGTAATTTACTGTTCAGGTGTTGACTTACCTTGTGCCAATAGCAGTTGTGTGTGCAATAGTTGAGGGCTGCCTATGTTGGATGCACACAGTAGACTGCCTATACATGACAATTTACAGGTAGTCTTGTGTGTGTGTCATCCATTTTACTGTGTGTGCAGGTGGAGAAAGGTGTCAGTCCCTAGGTGCCTACACTGTCAGTGTGTGTGCTATACGTTCCCTCCTTGCCAAGGCATGGGCATACTGGGCATGCCTCCATCTGCCTACTGGGGCTGGCTCAGGGTGTTCATGATCTGAGTACCTCTGTGCCTGTGGGGCCCTTGGCAATAGTAGTGTGCTGTGAGGGCGTTCACCATTCTGTCCCTACTGCAGCTGTTTCCGCAGGATCATATTGTGTAGCATGACACATACTATGAAGATGTGGGCACATGTGCCTGGAGAGTACTGCAAGGCTTCACCAGATATATCCAAGCAACGGAACCATGATTTCAGCATCCCAAGCACACTCTCTATGATGATTGTGGTTTGTGCGTGTGCCTTATTATGGCATTTTTGTATGGGTGTGTGGGCATTTCTGATGGGAGTCATCATCCATGGTTCTGGTGCATAGCCAGCATACCCCACCAGGTGGCCATTTGGGATGTTCCCCCTGGCAAATACCTGATACAGCTGTGAGGCATGCCAGATGGGTGAGTCATGATGGCTTCCAGGGCTGCCAGCACACACATACATGATAATGCCCTGGGCATTGCACATGACCTGGCAGTTGATGGAGGGGTATCCCTTGCGGTTTATGTAGCGCCTACCCTGCTCACTGGGTGGTGACTTGATGTGCATGTGCGTGCTGTCTATTGCACTCAGTACCTCCGGGTATTCTGCTACACGGTGGAGGAGACGCATATTGCTGGCCATCTCCTCCTGCATTCGGCGGAAGTATATGTGCTCAATGGCATGTGGTAACATGGCATACAGGAACTGGTGAAGTACCCTGGATGCTGATGCCTGTGAGATCCCCATGATAGCCCCATTTGGCCTTTGAAAGGTACCTGTGGCTAGTATTCTCATGCTTACACATACCTTCGTATCCATTGGGATGGGTTCCCCTCTGTTTGTTCTGGCTCTGAGGCATAGCCAGCACAGCTCCACAAGTTGCTGTAGGGTGTCCCTGTCCACCCTGTAACGCTTTACTATCTTCAGATCATGTAGCCCCTGGTAGGTTACCCTGGGTCTGAACACTCTTCTCTGCCTCTGGTGCCTGAGGTGGCTGTCAGCATCATCCTCCACACCACCTTCAGTCTCCAACACATGCTGGTGGATCAAAGCTATGGCAGCCCCTAACATGTACATATTAAAAGTTCCACGTATGTATACTGCAATGGTGCAGAGTGTATGGGAATACACAAGTGTGTGTGAGATGCTTTCACACTTTATACTAATGTGCTATGGATGCTGCTAATGTCATTGGCTGTGTATGAGCAATTCCAGCTGCAGGGTATCTTAATTATGGGTTTTACAGTGAGCACTGCAAGTGTTGGGCCTGTAGTGTGGAGTTATGCTTGCCTGCCTTGATTAATCTGTTGCCCTTTAATTCACTTTTAAACCTGGATCCTGCATCCACCTGCCACCTGCCAACTTTCTTGTTTTGTACTTTCCCTACCCAGTCATGTGTTGCAAAATGTGTTTTGTAGCTGATATAATGCAATTCTGCTTTGTTCTGCTGTGACACTACTGTTTTCTTTGCAGTACAGCCCCTCCCCTTTCTTGTTCTGCAGGTAGCTGCTTGCAGCCTTGTTAGCTGTTGTCAATGGCCCACTGTAGATTCCTAGGTGTTAGTCATTTGTACTCCAATTTCCCTGCTGCATTTGCTTATTTTTTTCCTATATCCTTCCTGTTTCAGCTCCAGTGCATGCTGCGTTACCGAGTTTAAGTGCATTTTAATCTCCGTTCACATGCGTACTCGGTTACCTTGTGTGTTCTCAGCTAAGCAAATCTATAGCCAGTTCAACACACCCCTTTCTTGCAGCTTTGCTTAGCTACGGGAAAACCGGATTATCAATGCTCCAATCTGCTTACAGCAAAGGTGACACACCCCTCTCTTGATGTCATTTTTATCTCAAGGGCACACCTCGGTGTTATCACTCTATGCTGTGAGGTGCTTCCTTACACCAGCTGGGAATCTGTGATTCACTAATACTCCTCTCATTTGCATGACATTACCTACTAATTCCTAGCTACTGCACAAAACACTGTCATAGCCCCTTAGCAACCCTTGCACCATGGTGTGGTGTAACATGCCTGCCATTGACTATTATATGGAAATCATGATATGTGTTACATTGCAGTTTAATTCTATAGTTTTCTATTTTCCTTGCAATCTGGTTTGCACGCCGCTGCCCTGCGCTTAAACTTCACGATAGTGCGAACAATAGATTGTGCGAACAGTAAAATTAAATGTTATTTTTATATTTTGTGCATTTTTTATGCCAATGGCTATATATTTAGCCATTGGCATATATTAACAATATAATACATGTGTTTGGTCGGCTGTCATGGCTCTGGTTTTATGTTTGCAAAAATGTAAACCATTTTTTACGGTTTACATTTCTGCATGCTTACACTACACCTGCACCACTTCCTGGATTGCTAAATACCTTCATTTGCATGCTACACTGCTGCAAATGGGGTAATTAACATACAGGGGCCAGGAGCTGTGTGGGCGTAGCGTACGCAGGTAGTGCACATGGAAACAGCTTGTACCTGGATCGTTCACTGGCCATATTTGGTGTTGGAACCCCAACACTACGTCTGCACCTGGCGCAACCTTCATGAATCCTAGAGCAAGTCTGAGGTCACACTACAGTGAATAGCATGGTAAATATCTCCTTCCACACTGTAGGGTGATCTCCATTTAAACTGTTCAAAGTTTCAAAACTCCAATCTTATAGTCTCAACCATATGAAATTTGAAGTTTTGAAACTTCGAGCTTCCATAGTCGACCCCATATATAAATATATATATGGGTTCACTTCAAAATCTTGAACGCTCAAAATCCTGAATCTCAAAATACTGAACACAAAATCTTGAAAGCTCAAAATACTGAAAACTCATAATACTGAATCTCATAATATTGAAAAACATACAGGACACCAACACTGACTGTACTGCAGCAGAAATACATATAGAAACATATGCCCCCCACACACCCTGCTACTTAAATATATCAACTCTGAGATCGCACTTCACAGAAGAAAATGGCAAACATATCATTGCATGCTTCATGACTGCCTGTTGTAAACTTAGTCATGTTCCCTTTTAATGCACTATACTACAACATAACTCATCTTAGTGTAGTGAAGTGCGATCTTGGAGTTGATATATTTAAGTAGCAGGGGTTGCAGGGGGGGCTTGCCCCTGCTTATAGTGGTTTAGACTGATATGGTTTGTCTTTTCTTTGTTTCTGTATGTATTTCTGCTGCAATATAGTCAGTCTTTGTGTCCTGTATGTTTTTCAGTATTATGAGATTCAAGATTTTGAGCTTTCAAGATTTTAAAGTGAACCCATATATATATATATATATATATATATATATATATATATATATATATATATATATATATATCTACTATACATGTTCGATATTTCAGAAAGCCGAAACCCATATGGACGAGACCATTCGACTCCTGAAATTTCGAACATGAAAAAAAAAATAAAACACACATTAACTTACTTTTTAACTGCTAGCAGGAGTGCTAGGCCACCCCCTGTAACTTAAATATACCAACTTCGAGATCGCACTACAGTGTGGAAATGGAAATCTTTCCATTCTGCACTGTACAGAGATGCTGGTTCTGCATGGTCGGCATTTCAAATGTCGATCATATGGTCTCGGCCATATGGTCATAAACATAATGAAATGTCAACCATGTGTAGGGGACCCATATATATATATATATATATATATACATATATATATGTATATGTATACACACACACATATATATGTATATATTTACAGATGCAGGAATATGCTACAACATTTAGTTCAAGAAGCAGTTAACAATGTCAAAACATGGATAGAAAAACAGAATTATACTTGGAGCTTTATGAATAAGCTGTAGCCATAATAACTGAAATGCCATGTGCTACAGGGATAGCAGCATATCATTATATAGAGAGGTATGAAGAAATTAGAGGAGGCAAATGAGAATTGTTGCAAGAAAGGATATTGTGGGGACAAGACAGAGAAAAGGGGTGATAGGCATGCACAGGGAAGAGGAGTAGAAAGGAGAAGAAATGTGAGAGAAATGCAAAGACAAGAGGGACTTAGTATGAATGAGAGGCAATAAGTAGAGGGGATGACAAGATATGCTAAATTCCTTTTTTCCCACATTCATCAACTTATATATATTCTTCTCTCTGGTGACATTCAACCCAGCCCTGGACCACCTGCCTATCACCCTAGGAGTTCACCCTAATCCCCCATATCTCCCCAGAATAAATCTCTCCCCTTTGTAACACTGAATGCACAAAGTTTATGTAATAAAATACCCCACTTCCATGACTGGTTCCTGCACAACCACCCCAACATCCTCTGTGTCATCAAAACATGGCTAAAATCTCATATAAAAGACCCAGAAATCACCCCCCTAACTATACCATCATAAGAAATGATAGAATCCATAAGAAGGGATGTGGAGTAGCCCTACTGCTCTCTTCCTCCCTTTCTATGATGCCATATACCAAACCCATCCCACAATTTGGTACTGCTGAGCTAACCTTGGCCTTACTAAATATAAAAGAACATAAAATAATTTGTATCTCTTCCCTCTACATCCCTCCTAGCAACAGTATTCCAGTTCTTGAGGAAATCCTCTCCTGGTTCTCAACTAATATAACTAATGAAACTATAATTATGGGTGATGTCAATATTAACTGGGCCACCATTCAATCCTCCACTACCTCACACAACATTAACCTCTACAACTTTACTCATCTAACCAATTAACCTACTAGACCCTCTAAAACAACTCCTCAAGACGCATCCTGGACTGAATACTAGTGTCTCACCCTCATACTATCTCCAACAAAGGTACCCTGCCTGACTCCCTTAGTGATCACCTCCCTGCCTTCGCTCATTGGTCACCCACCCCTTTGCATCTATCTTAAATAACTATATTTCTACTCGCTGTCTCAAAAATTTCAACCCTTCATCCTTTGCAGACTCACTAAAACATACTAACTGGACCCCTCTAAATCCCTGCCATTAGATGATACTGTAATTCACTTCAGTACTACTTTTATCAACCTACTAAATAGCTTTGCTCCCATTAATACTAAAAGAGTTAAAAAAGTCAAACCCTGCCCTTATCCTAACACCCCAGACCTCTCCTTAGCTACTCAGTTTAACTCCTTCTTCACTAACTCTATCACTAAACTTACTACATCCTTTACTAATACTATACTGAACCCACACTCACCTACCTCTCCCAAAACACACTCCTCCAGCAACAACCTCTCAACCCCATCCCTTTACACTCAAACCTGTTTCTATCTCTACCATAAAAAACCTCCTACTCAATTTGAAGCCATGTTCAAATGCCCCAGATGACCTTCCATCTAACTTCCTTAAGAAGGCTGTCAATGACATAGTCTTCCCCACCTCCATCCTAATAAACTGGTCAGTCCAAGAATCTTACGTACCCACACTCTGGAAGAAATCCTATATCATACCCCTTCACAAAGGGGGAAACAATACTGAAATCTCCAACTTCTGGCCAATTGCCATTCCCTCCCCTGTCTCCAAAATCTTAGAAAAATACATCCAACTACAACTAATACCCTACCTGCTTGATAATCATCTGCTTATTCCTACTCAACATGGCTTCAGGCCTGGACATAGCACCACTACTGCTCTCCCCTCCTTCCTTGAAACTGTCATTTCTGCCTGCAACTCAGGCCATATTGTTTCCACCATACTGCTTGATCTATCTAACGCTTTTGATACAATTTCACACAACCTCCTCTTGTCTAAACTCTCTCATCTTAATCTATCCACCTCCTTTATCAATTGGTTCTTCAGCTACCTGTCTAATAGGCAGGAATCAGTCAAGTGGAAAACTGTACTTCCTCATTCCTCAACACTCTTACAGGAGTACCACAGGGGTCCATATTAGGTCCTCTGTTATTTAATATTTTTATAAATGACTTCCAACAGTGTATTTTTAATGCCAAACTCGTCCAATATACAGATGATACAATAATATGCTCCTCTAAATCGCTCCCCATGCTCTAGAAAATTACCCAGGAAGCCTTCCTAACTACCGAGAACTGAATGTTTAACAACCACCTAGCCCTGAATGCCTCTAAGTCCAAAATCATGATATTCATCCCCTCAAAGAACACTAATATTGACATGAACTCTTTCTCCATATCTAGCCAAAAAAATAACCCCATAGAAGTTGTACCCCATACAAAACTACTAGATGTCACTATTGACACACAACTTAAGTTTGACATGCATCTTCTAACAAATATAAAGAAAACACACCAAAACTAGGCTTGCTCTACTGCCATAACCGCTACCTTACTCCCGCTACTAAGCATGTCCTTTCTACCACCTACCTCATCCCCTCCCTGCTATATGGTGCCCCCCCTCCTTACTAATCTCCAAAGCAGTCTAAACTCAAAACTAGCTTTCTGTTACAATAAAATCTCAAAATTTGCCACTGGTGCCAAATCCTCCACTCATCACTGTAATGCCCTTCAAAAATTAAACTGGCTTAAACTACACCACCAGCTCTCTTTCATCCAACTGTCTTATGCACATAAACTTATCTTTAATCCCTCTCTCTTCCCATCATTTAACACCTTCCTCAAACTTCACCAGCCAGATAGACTACTCAGGTCAAATAATCAAAACCAATTCGAAGTATATAAACCAGCTCATACTTCAGGCAAATTCCTTTTATCCTTCTCTCTATCCAGACTCTGAAACTCCCTCCCTCCTCATATTCATACTAACAACAACCACTCCACCTTCAAAACCTTGCTCCACTCTCACCTTTCATCCCTCTGGGAATGCTCCCATCTTTCCTGACTCTCCTCTAGTTGTCTATATCCTATGTACCTCTCTTCTCTATTCCTCATATCCTAACCCCTATCCACTACTTCCACATGCCCCACCTACCCCTCTTCTCTAATTCTTGTATCTCATCTCTTCACTGTATACCCTCCAACCGAATCTCCTCCTACACCATTCCTCCTGACTTCCTTCTACAATATTACACCCACATTCCTCCTATCCTCCTACACCATTCCTCCTGACTTCCTTCTTTAACATTACACCCACATTCTGCCTATCCTCCTACACCATTCCTCCTGACTTCCTTCTATTACATTACACCCACATTCCTCCTGTCCTCCTACATCATTCCTCCTGACTTCCTTCAATTACATTACACCCATATTCCTCCTATCTTCCTACACCACTCCTCCTGACTTCCTTCTATTACATTGCACCCACATTCCTCCTATCCTCCTACAATATTCCTCCTGACTTCCTTCTATTACATTACACCCACATTCCTCCTATCCTTCTACAACATTCCTTGTGACTTCCTTCTATTACATTATGCCCACATTCCTCCTATCCTCCTACACCACTCCTCCGGACTTCCTTCTATTACATTACACCCACATACCTCCTATCCTCCTACAATATTCCTCCTGACTTCCTTCTATTACATTACACCCACATTCCTCCTATCCTTTTACAACATTCCTTGTGACTTCCTTCTATTACATTAAACCCACATTCCTCCTATCCTCCTACACCATTCCTCCTGACTTCCTTCTATTACATTACACCCACATTCCTCCTATCCTCCTAAACCATTCCTCCTGACTTCCTTCTATTACATTACACCCACATTCCTCCTATCCTCCTACACCATTCCTCCTGACTTCCTTCTATTACATTACACCCACATTCCTCCTATCCTTCTACACCATTCCCCCTGACTTCCTTCTATTACATTACACCCACATTCCTCCTATCCTTCTACACCATTCCTCCTGACTTCCTTCTATTATATTACACCCACATTCCTCCTATCCTCCTACACCATTCCTCCTGACTTCCTTCTATAACATTACACCCACATTCTGCCTATCCTCCTACACCATTCCTCCTGACTTCCTTCTATTACATTACACCCACATTCCTCCTGTCCTCCTACATCATTCCTCCTGACTTCCTTCAATTACATTGCACCCATATTCCCCCTATCCTCCTACACCACTCCTCCTGACTTCCTTCTATTACATTGCACCCACATTCCTCTTATCCTCCTACAATATTCCTCCTGACTTCCTTCTATTACATTACACCCACATTCCTCCTATCCTTCTACAACATTCCTTGTGACTTCCTTCTATTACATTACGCCCACATTCCTCCTATCCTCCTACACCACTCCTCCGGACTTCCTTCTATTACATTACACCCACATTCCTCCTATCCTTCTAAACCATTCCTCCTGACTTCCTTCTATTACATTACACCCACATTCCTCCTATCCTCCTACAATATTCCTCCTGACTTCCTTCTATTACATTACACCCACATTCCTCCTATCCTTCTACAACATTCCTTGTGACTTCCTTCTATTACATTACACCCACATTCCTCCTATCCTCCTACACCATTCCCCCTGACTTCCTTCTATTACATTACACCCACATTCCTCCTATCCTTCTAAACCATTCCTCCTGACTTCCTTCTATTACATTACACCCACATTCCTCCTATCCTCCTACAATATTCCTCCTGACTTCCTTCTATTACATTACACCCACATTCCTCCTATCCTTCTACACCATTCCTCTTGATTTCCTTCTATTACATTACACCCACATTCCTCCTATCCTCCTACACCATTCCTCCAGACTTCCATCTATTACATTACACCCACATTCCTCCTATCCTCCTACACCATTCCTCCTGACTTCCTTCTATTACATTACACCAACATTCCTCCTATCCTCCTACACCATTCCTCCTGACTTCCTTCTATTACATTACACCCACATTCCTCCTATCCTCCTACACCATTCCTCCTGACTTCCTTCTATTACATTACACCCACATTCCTCCTATCCTACTACACCATTTCTCCTGACTTCCTTCTATTATATTACACCCACATTCCTCCTATCCTCCTACAATATTCCTCCTGACTTCCTTCTATTACATTACACACACATTCCTCCTATCCTCCTACACCACGCCCCCTGACTTCCTTCTATTACATTACACCCACATTCCTCCTATCCTCCTAAACCATTCCTCCTGACTTCCTACTATTACATTGCACCCACATTCCTCCTATCCTCCTACACCATTTCTCCTGACTTCCTTCTATTACATTACACCCACATTCCTCCTATCCTCCTACACCATTCCTCCTGACTTCCTTCTATTACGTTACACCCACATTCCTCCTATCCTTCTACACCATTCCTCCTGACTTCCTTCTATTACATTACACCCACATTCCTCCTATCCTCCTACACCATTCCTCCTGACTTCCTTCTATTACATTACACCCACATTCCTCCTATCCTTCTACACCATTCCCCCTGACTTCCTTCTATTACATTACACCCACATTCCTCCTATCCTTCTACATCATTCCTCCTGACTTCCTTCTATTATATTACACCCACATTCCTCCTATCCTCCTACACCATTCCTCCTGACTTCCTTCTATAACATTACACCCACATTCTGCCTATCCTTCTACACCATTCCTCCTGACTTCCTTCTATTACATTACACCCACATTCCTCCTGTCCTCCTACATCATTCCTCCTGACTTCCTTCAATTACATTACACCCATATTCCCCCTATCCTCCTACACCACTCCTCCTGACTTCCTTCTATTACATTGCACCCACATTCCTCTTATCCTCCTACAATATTCCTCCTGACTTCCTTCTATTACATTACACCCACATTCCTCCTATCATTCTACAACATTCCTTGTGACTTCCTTCTATTACATTACGCCCACATTCCTCCTATCCTCCTACACCACTCCTCCGGACTTCCTTCTATTACATTACACCCACATTCCTCCTATCCTCCTACAATATTCCTCCTGACTTCCTTCTATTACAATACACCCACATTCCTCCTATCCTTCTACAACATTCCTTGTGACTTCCTTCTATTACATTACACCCACATTCCTCCTATCCTCCTACACCATTCCCCCTGACTTCCTTCTATTACATTACACCCACATTCCTCCTATCCTTCTAAACCATTCCTCCTGACTTCCTTCTATTACATTACACCCACATTCCTCCTATCCTCCTACACCATTCCCCCTGACTTCCTTCTATTACATTACACCCACATTCCTCCTATCCTTCTAAACCATTCCTCCTGACTTCCTTCTATTACATTACACCCACATTCCTCCTATCCTCCTACAATATTCCTCCTGACTTCCTTCTATTACATTACACCCACATTCCTCCTATCCTTCTACACCATTCCTCTTGATTTCCTTCTATTACATTACACCCACATTCCTCCTATCCTCCTACACCATTCCTCCTGACTTCCTTCTATTACATTACACCCACATTCCTCCTATCCTCCTACACCATTCCTCCTGACTTCCTTCTATTACATTACACCAACATTCCTCCTATCCTCCTACACCATTCCTCCTGACTTCCTTCTATTACATTACACCCACATTCCTCCTATCCTCCTACACCATTCCTCCTGACTTCCTTCTATTACATTACACCCACATTCCTCCTATCCTACTACACCATTTCTCCTGACTTCCTTCTATTATATTACACCCACATTCCTCCTATCCTCCTACAATATTCCTCCTGACTTCCTTCTATTACATTACACACACATTCCTCCTATCCCCTACACCACGCCCCCTGACTTCCTTCTATTACATTACACCCACATTCCTCCTATCCTCCTAAACCATTCCTCCTGACTTCCTACTATTACATTGCACCCACATTCCTCCTATCCTCCTACACCATTTCTCCTGACTTCCTTCTATTACATTACACCCACATTCCTCCTATCCTCCTACACCATTCCTCCTGACTTCCTTCTATTACGTTACACCCACATTCCTCCTATCCTTCTACACCATTCCTCCTGACTTCCTTCTATTACGTTACACCCACCTTCCTCCTATCCTCCTACACCATTCCTCCTGACTTCCTTCTATTACATTACACCCACATTCCTCCTATCCTTCTACACCATTCCTCCTGACTTCCTTCTATTACATTGCACCCACATTCCTCCTATCCTTCTACACCATTCCTCCTGACTTCCTTCTATTACATTACACCCACATTCCTCTTATTAATTACTCTGTTCCATCTTTCACTGTCACTACTTTTGTGAATTTTAATTCAGAAATCACTATCGTAGACCATTTAAATATATATACATACTGCTTTCTCTGTAACAGCATTTTATATATATATATATATATATATATGATTTTAATATATCTTCTATTTCTATGTATATTACAAATGTGTTTTTTGTTTATACTTTGTTATATTTTGCTGGTTTGCTGTATTGTTGCTTTATTCATTTGTTTAACTTTCTTGGAGCTTTTCTCCCCAGGACTCCTTTGAAAACGGGCTCCTTCGGCCCAATGGACTATCCTGGAAAACAAACTGAAAATAAACAAATAAATAAATAAGTGAGATATGGAATGATGAACAGAGATAAATGGGTGTGTGAGACAGATGCAGGTTACATGTAATGTGCATTGAGTGAGTGCAGCTGCACTTTGCCAGGATGAAGAGGTGTTCTTTGAGCTACTGTCTGAAGTCAGAGTACTTTTTGATGTCTTTTAGGTATTTGGATTGAGAATGCATGATCAGTGCAATAAAGTTTACTTTTTGGAGTTAGTAGAGTGGGTTAAGATTGAGAGATCAAATAGAGACAATATAAGTACCAGTTTGACACAGCTACAGGGAAAGTCCATAAAACTTTAATAAAAATAAGAAATAAAAGAGTAAGTGCTTTCACGGTATATTCCTACCATTTCTTCAGACTGAATACTAAAGAACACCAGAGTCATTTAAATAGCACATCAATAAAACAATCAGCACATCAATTAAGCATGCAATAGTTAAAGTGCCAGTACATGAAAACTCAAACCTATATACCAGTGTCAATGTTTCAAGGGCCTGGCTTTCAAAAAAGGTTTAAGAGAGACTACCTCATTTAAACCAGGTGCTTTATCAGCATTTAAAGATGGAATCCACTTCTGATCAGTGGATTCAGTCTGGTTCGTAATGTCACCCCCCCCCCTTAAACTCTCTGAAATGACCTCAAGCACTAAGAATCTAAAATGATGATCCGTCCCATAATTAATGGCGTGCTTAGCCAGGGCATTAGTTTCCTTCCTATTTTTGATGTCTCTTTGATGTTCTAAAATTCTATCTTTTAGCTGTCTATTGCTCATCCCAACATAAAAAGAATGACATTTAATACAATAACTAAAAAATTCTTTCTTCCTGAAGAGACAGTTGAAGAAGCAAATTGTCAGACTACAGAATGAAATATTTGACCTCTTTTCAGTGAAAATTATTTGTGACAAGATGGATACTTTATATGATAATATACTGTCGTACGAGAAGAGGCTGCAGTTTACTAAAACTAAAAAGCTGCAGCGTGATATTAAGGACTTTTCAAGTGGTAATGTTTTCACTTGGAGTAAGAGTAATTCTACTATGGCAAAGAATACGGAAGGCTTGCAACAGTCCCTAGAATCCTATTTTGGTTCAGCTAATGACATCACAGCATTTGACACACCTCCAGTAGTGGAGATGGCAATAGGTATACTTGTAATACAATCTGCTCAATCGACTGGAAGCGGATCTGAGCCATTACAGCAGCATGGAGATGGAACGCCAACACAGCAAGCACATAAGAAAAGCAAGTCTCCTTCTGGGGACAATGGGAGCTCCTCTGAGCCTGTTTTTTTCAGTTATGGGACTAAAACTGCTACCTTCTACATCTTTTCAGCTACAGACCCCTTTTCCCATCAGAAGCAGATCACAGAGCTGTGGGAGAAAGGGGATCCTGCAGCGTTTGCTGAGCACTGCAGAGAATGGGAACTTCATGGGGCCATGCAAATAGAGGTAAATAATTTGGTTATTAATATCTCCTCAGTGGAATTAAATGAAGCATAGCTAACTCTCTTGAATAAAGGCCTCTCTTTTATTCCAGCCAGAGAGGCCGCTTTAACAGTTGTTTTAACTGAATTAAGACTTTTTGGTAGAACTTTGACACTGAAAGCAATGTTTAAAGATATTAGTAATAATCATCTGGACTGTTTTAATTAAGAAACCTAGTACATTTATTCCACCACCTAATGCAAGAATAGAAACGTTTGTTGAGTTATGTGAAAAGCATTTAAGGGGTGAGTTTGAATGTAAGAAAAAGAGCAGGTTTCATAACATGACTAAGGAAAAACATGTTGCCTTAGCTGAATTGAGAGACATGAAATCTATACAGATTAGACCGGCAGACAAAGGAGGTGGAATAGTGATCTTGGATAGGGACTTGTATGTAGAACAGATGGGTAAACTGTTATGTGATGAGACTACATATGCTTGCATTACAAAGCCCATAGTTAATGAGATTATAGAAAAAGTATAATTTTTTATATTTGACTTGCTAATGACTGGTATGATCGATGAAAAACTGTTTCAGTATTTTGAAGTTAAGCAACCCCTCGTACCAATTATCTATGGCTTACTCAAGGTACACAAAAACCCAACACTCCCACCCATGCTCCCGATCGTGTCTGGGAAAGGTTGGGTGACTGAGCCACTTTCTATTTTTATTGAAAGAAACCTGCATCCCTTACTTGATACATGTGAGATGGACTTGAAAGACACTAGCAGCTTTTTGCAGAAGTTGTATGTGGTTACTTCCAGCCTGGATATTGAATATCTCCTAGTGACGATGGATATAGAATTGCTTTTTACATTGATTCCTAATCAATGGGGCATAGAAAATGTTAGGAAGTTTATGTGTACCAATTGTTTTTCCACTGCTAAAACTGAATTATTGTGTGCATTATTAGAACTTGTATTAGAGAACAATGTGTTCCTATTTGAAGAACAATTTTTTTGCACAGAAGGCTGGCGTAGTTATGGGCACAGCTTGTGCCAACAGCTATACCAGCCTGGTACTAGTACAATGGGAGAAGGATGTACTCCTACAAGCTGATGGCTTTTTTGATCATATTTTGTGGTATTCTAGATTTGTGGACAATGTCTTTCTGCTATGGAAAGGAACAGCAGACTGTCTGGTAGAATTTATAGATTACTTGCAACAATCAATCGTTTTTTTTTTAAGGTTTACATATACATTTTCATGTGATGAAATTGAATTTCTTGACATCAAGGTCAGCAAAGCAGAACTAACACATATGGTCACAACTATTTATTGGAAGCCTACTAGGAAAAATAACTTGTTGCATAGAAGCAGTATGCATCCAAGACATGTTACTCGAAATGTCATTAAGGGGCAAGTATATAGAACGATGAGGCTTCATAATGATATAGAGCTACTGGTAGCAGCATTAGAGTCTCTAAAATTGAGTTTCTTAACAGAGGGTATAATGAAGCAGATCTTAATGAGTGTATTAAAGAAGCTTTTAAAGAGAGCGTGGGTAAATGTAGACTCTATTATGCAGACAGAGCTATTACCAAAACCACTGAGGTTAAAGATAAACAAGAGGTGATTAGATTTCCTCTAACATATTCTTCGGATGTATAGTGTGCTTGTGACATTATTAAGAAGAATTGGGCTATACTTGGCACCATGGATGAACTAAAAGATGTTATAGACACAGTTCCACATCTTTCTTTTAAGAACAACAAGTCACCAAAAAGATTCATGCTATAATACCTCTCCCTGCAATAAGGAGAAGTTATCAGATAGGAAAGGACTTTTCAATGTAGACATTGTACAGCATGTAAGCTCATTCATACGGGCTGCAAATATGTACATCCTGATATGAATTTTAAATTGGAAACAAATTTTTATGCTGATTGCAAGACATCTAATACAGTTTACTTTAGTTATTGTATTAAATATCATGCATTTTATGTTGGGATGAGCAATAGACAGCTAAAAGATAGAATTTTAGAACATCAGAGAGACATCAAAAATAGGAAAGAAACTAATGCCCTGGCAGATCATCATTTTAAATTCTTAGTGCTTGAGGTCATTTCAGAGATTTAAGAAGGAGAGACATTAGGAACTGGACTGAATCCGCTGAACAGAAGTGGATTCTATCTTTAAATGCTGATAAAGCACCTGGTTTAAATGAGGTAGTCTCTCTTAAATGTTTTTTTGAAAGCCAGACTCTTGAAACATTGACACTGGTATATAGGTTTGTGTTTTTATATACTGGCACTTTAACTATTGTATGCTTAATTGATGTGCTGATTGTTTTATTGATGTACTATTTAAATTACTTTGTTATTCTTTAGAATTCAGTCCGAAGAAGAGGTAGGAATATACAGTAAAAGCACTTACTCTTTTATTTCTTATTTTTATTAAAGTTTTATGGACTTTACCTGCAGCTGTGTTGGACTGGTACTTATATTGTCTCTATTTGGTCCCTTTTGAAAGTAGCATTCCTTATTCTCTCTTCGGCTACTGTGTTTTTTAAGATCGAGAGATATCTCTGAGATTGTATGTGGGGAGTTGGTGAAATGTTTATGAGTGAAAGGGGGCAATGTCTCAGGAGAAAGGGATTTGTGAATTAGTGATGCTAGTAAGACGTTGACTCTCAAATGTACTGGGAGCCATTTAACTTTGACAAGAGTTAGACAGTGGTGTTCATTACAAGTTAGTAATGAACTGGCAGATTTTATTGGAGCTGGTTTGTAAGGTTGTGGCATTTTTCTTTGCTGTTACAGCTATAATGGATATTTCATATTCAAATTGAGATAAGAGCATGCCTTTGCCTATGGCAGCTTTGGTTGGCTTGGACAGAAGAGGCAATACCTTGTTCAGCCAGAACAGTAGTGTGTTAGTCTTTTTGCATGTGTTTTAAATATGTAGTTGAAAGTTAAGAGATTGGCCTAGCCAAATCCAATGTGTTTGAAGGATGTTATATTTTATATGGTGGTATTGTTATTATTTTTAGTATTAAGGAATATTAAGGAAGATGGGTGCTTTGGCTATTTGTGGTTGGCATCAAATAGCATTGCTTTTGATTTTGGGGGGGTTAAGTATAAGTTTCTGCCCTGCTAGTCACTGGCTGACAGTTTGGAGGTCATCTTGGAGCTGAGTTTATATACCAGAGTGGGATTTGTTTGACCTATAGATGACCATATCATTTGCATAAAGAATTAGACTTATCTGAGGATGATCAAATGGGAGTTTGTTGATAAATATGAAAAAGAGCAGAGGGCCTAAAGTGGAACCCCGGGGGACTCCTTCCATAAGAGGATCTGTTTCAGAGGTGGTGTTGCCTCTGTTTACCTTGAATGATCTATTGGTGAGGAAATCTACAAACCAAGGTTTGCATCATCACTAATGCCTATTATTTGTCAAATAGTAAGTTATGGTCAGTTAGATCATAGACTTTTGTGAGGTCAGTAAAGATGGTTCCTGCCAGGTTGCCTTTGTCCATATTGGATAAGATGTTATCTGTGAGGAAGCAGAGAGCTGTTAAAGTTATATCCAGACCAGAATCCATGTTGCTTCCTGGATGCAGGATGGTATTGATGCAAATAAGCAGTATTTAGTTTAGATAATTTTTCTAGTATTTTACCTAAAGTGGGAAGCATTGAGATAGGACAGAGTTGTGAAGCAGTGGTTGGCTTGGGTAGTTAACTTTATTAATTTCTGTACATGCAGTTTATTAGTAGTATCCTTTGTTGATGGTTCTTTTTTTTGAATAAAATGAGGTAAAACATGTTTATGACAAGTAAGGTTCTTTACCTAAATTCAGGAAAAAAAGAGTAGGGACTATCTCATCCTTAAGGATAGTGAAAGTTAGGACTCCGTATGATCAAGGACATTGAAAGTTAGCAGTGATTCATGTGAATAAGTTAAATGGAAGTTAGCAGTGATTCCTCTGGGTAAGGTAAATGGAAGTTGGCATTTATTGAACAATATTTTAATTTATTAATCACAGCATGAACATCCATATAACCATTTACTAGGGCGGCATAACCTCACTCACCCTAACCAAATAAGCAGCATCCTCGCCTTTGCTCACTTACTTTTACTTTCAAGCAGCATCCCATTGCTCACTTTCATTCTCCAACTGATCGAATATAAGTATCCAACACCAGAGGGGGAACAGAAGAGGGACAAGCCTGCCCTGTTCTCCACCTAAACACTAAACCTATAAAATAACTGCACAATCCTCAATGTTTGTAAAAGAGGGAAGGAGGGCAGGTAGCAAGTTCATGCAAAAATCTGATCCCTTACTGAGTTACACTTACAAAAAAAAGTTATGTCCCGTCTTACACTTACCTCATTTCCTCCCAACCCTCCTACTCTCCTAATTTAACCCTTTCATCCCCACCCCACTAACTAACTTTCTTTCACTATCTTTTTAAATCCCATTACTGTTCCTACCTGATTCACACCTGAAGATGTCCCTAAACAAATTGGTTTGTTCCCAAACCTCATTTGTCCCGATCAATAAACATCACACACCAAATGACATTTGATGACCTCTGAACTTTCATAAACATAACTTTATGGAACAATATTTTAATCTATTAATCACAGCATGAACATCCATATAACCACTTACTAGGGCAGTGTAGCCTCGCTTATAAAGGTCCAAACCAAAAACATTCCAGTATACTTTATTCTCTCTGAACCAAACTGGATCCCTGTCATCGACATCCCAAGGCTCTATCATATAAATACCTAAAGCAGCCAGTTGTCTAACTAGCTTAAAATCAACAAACCAATTAGCCCTCTCCAAAGCCAAAATAACCATAGTGCTATCTCTGACCACACAATACACATACCTGGATATAACCTATTTACAGTAAACCAAAATATATATGTTTTAGTATTTATGTATTTATTTATTAATATTGTAAAGTAAATACATATTTTACATACTACGCAAGTATTTATTTGTAGGTGTTGTTTTGGTTATTTGAACATTTGTATTTACAAGGGTTCTATTACTTTAGTTGAGTAATGGATTGATGAATTTAATTAATTATTTATTTAATTGAATGATTGACACTCTCAAGTATATATGCTGGATGTGCTTGGTTTGTCAAATGGTCTGAAGAAGTGCGAGGATTACCCGCATGAAAGCGCTAACCATTTTAATAAAGAAGTTTTACGTCTTTACTTTGTCTGCAGTTGGTACCGGTATTTTGTTTTACTAGTTTGTACTTCATTTTCGTGGTATTTACAGTAAACAAATCCTCCATTATCTTACCTACCTAGCATAGCTTCAAAATATTCCCAGATCACTATCTACCAAATGTACCACCTGGCCTCTAAGGAACCCAATGCCATCCAAAACAATACAAACCCAATTGCAAGCCATCTGGCCTAAATGCAACCCCCTTAGCAACCCAGCAAATATAATAATGATCAAAAATGAGATTTCCTTACCTAGCAGAAGAAAATTAATTTAATATTAAGCCAGTCACCTTATCCAATTAACTAATATATAAGACAAAAAAGCATTTGAGGACCAACAATACATCCACTTAATGACTTCAGTCGGTCTGTCCTCCTTCTCTGAATCCGATACTCTTCCACTATGCAAAGTATGAATGGAAAACTTCTCTCCTGAAAAACTAATACCAAAAAGCTCTCCTCCTCATATACAAACTGACTGCATGTCATCACCTTGCCCCCTACCGATCCAACTATGTAATGAGGACTCCCAACATGATACTACAGCAACCTCTTAGCCCAGCCCACCAGACACAACCAGTCATTCCTGTCCTTTCCCAATACTATCTGCCTGCCCTTCCCCAACTGATCCATTTTAAATCTACACAACCAAATAGACATGGAAGCATAAAACAGTGAAACATCCCGCAAATCTAATGACTGAAACAACTCTGACACCCTAAGAGCTACATAATACATCCATAAAGTGAACATCACCCATAATGTATAGTCCAGTGAATCTCCATTTACCAACGCTTATTCCTGCAACAAAACCTTCAAAACCTGTCCTGTTAATGGTAATTTGTCAGTCTTCACACTATGAACCCTACCCCAACCCTTCAACATACAAACCACAGTCCAAGATTTAGTAAAGTCACATAACCCTGCCACCTGTGCAACTACACTAATCACCGCTAAGTCCACCATGACTGACTGAACTGCCTTACCTTGTCATAAGCCTAAACCAAATATTTCATGCACAATCCTTCTGACCAAACTCCTTCCTTCTCAGGCAGCTGTAACACAAATTTACCAGAATCTGGCAATGCCATACCATATTCCTTCACATCCAGCTAATGTACCACCTTCTGGCTGTCCACCCACTGTCACCAAACCCAATGAAGAGCAGTGCTAAACTTCTCAAAGTAGCAAAGGCCACTGAGCATGCTATCAGCATAACCTTGTCAAAGTAACTTAAACCCAACTACCATGCCCAACTATGACCACTCTTCCTCCCCAAACTGGTAATAAAAGAAAAATCAGATTTAATATCTAACTACACAAACCACGAGTATGTAAACTCCCAAATGACCTGCACTGCATCCTCCAAAGTCGCATACCTGACTTTTGCATCATCTCCCAGAATAAAATCATTCCCAGAATTTCCCTCAGGATAAGACAAAATGGTTAATCAAATGAAATTCTCTACTACCTTTTTAGGAAGCAACCCCAATCAATGAAAAAAAAACGTGAAACTGTTAAAGGGAGGAATATCAAACGGACCAAACAACCTACCCACCCATCATTCCTACTCCAAAATCCCTTCTTTCCCCCACAAGAAACACAGATTGCTATAAAGCGACCCCTTCCCTTCCACTTTTGATTTAATAGAAAATCCATCAGAAAACCCATCTATTAATTTGTCCGCAACTGCTGAACCAGGAATTCCCTGAGCAGCTGATTCAATACCTGTATGTTAAGGGGCAAATGCATCTCCCACTCTTCCTTTTGACCCATAAAAGGACAACCACCTTCTACTCCTCCTAAAAAATTCCCTCTACCCCGACTACCCTGAAATCCAGGAAATGACAAAGGTAACCCACCCATTTCAGGCTATTACGAACTCAAATTAACCAACGTGCCTTCCCTTCTGCCACCTGCACCACTGAATGCATACCTGCACACTTCAAACAGATGTGCAAAAACTTACATGCCACACACGAGCAACACCCTTCATTCTAGCCCAGCATAACCCCATCCTGACCCCCCCAACTTAACCGTCCTACTAACAGCTCAAAGGTTATCTACCATAGTGATTAGCCAAATGTCAAGATGTCTCACATCCCAACGGAGTGACTGATCCCCTATCCTCTGCTTTCAAAACCTCTGATCATACCACAACCAGACATTCCCCACCCATAGATGCCGTGCCTCACAGGTCATGAGAAAATAAGCCAAGAGTGGTAAGGCAAAGGCAGTATCCTTCTCCAGCCAAACCACCATATAATAAATGAAGCCTAACACCCAGTTGTCCCATGTCCTTGGCCACAGTCTACCTATCCTGGCCACAGTCTACCTATTCTCCTCTGTCCCCAAGGTCACTAAAGCTGCCTGAAGCCTCTACTGCTTTCGGTTTCTGATTCCATCAGACATCAAACCCACCCACACCAATTTATTCAAAATATCTGCATAGTCCACCTTCCAGACCTTTCTATTTAACTAAAAGTGGTATGTGAGGGGTCAAAAGACCCCCCTTCCTTGTTCCAGGGACTTCTTAGCTAACCAATCACTTGGCCAGATCCCAAAGTCTGACCCTTACATATGCTGTTGTGATTCCACCCTACCTGTGGATGACCTCAAACTGCCCATAATCAAATCTAAACACTTGCTTCACTCTGCTCCTGATGTACCTATGCCTTACCTGTCCCCACACTACTCCCAGACTCCACCAACTCTGATATGCCTAAATGAGCACCTAACAATGTATCATTACCTGTGATCCCATTGTGCACCACTCCAGTGACTGAAATATCCACAGCAGCAGCATCCATCACCTGTCAAGTCAACTTCCTTTGGGGGACCGGCTGATGCATACTCTGCACCTCTATCATCTGCAAAAGAAAAGACAACTGTAAATCCTCTGAAAACAAGGGAAAAAAACCACAGTCGACTGAAAGAGCCAATTAGGAATCCCTAAACATATTGCTCTTACAAACTCTGCTCATTCATTCTATAACCACTTCAGCATAACTTTCTGCAGAATATGATGCCTGCATCTGAGATGTCTGCCATTATTTTCCAAAACCCTTGGTAATGAGCTACCAACCCTTCCCGAATATGAACATTTTGCACAGCAGAACAGGAAGCCCTACAGCTATTCTCCAGTGTGGCTTCTAACATGGATGAGACCTGATCCTCACAACCTCTTAAAGCAAGAAATCTGGACAAAGCCACCAAGCATGGGGCACAGAGGCCCAAAGATAGAAACACTTTAAATACTGCCCTTACAGACTATCTTAACCGACCTCTGCAGACATAAATTTCTGAAGTGTATAAAGTCTAAACTGACTGGCTGTCAATAAATCCGGACATTCTGTGAACCTGTAAAATTCAAATGCATGCCTTCCAGCTATACCCCAGTGAGTTGCTAAAACAGACTGCAGACTTGACCTCACAGAGAAAGAAATCCTCAAAGTGCCACCATAAAAAGTTAATAGAATAACCGGTTTTGCCTTAGCAGGAATTCGAAAAACCCACTACATGCGTATATTAAGTTTAAAACAACCTGTTTGCCATTATCCTGACTTCAGTCTTCAGCAAGTTGCTAGTAGTTTGCTAGAAACTGCCCTTTTATAACAAAATGACCAAAACCATGAGTCAAAACCTGGACCTTCTGCGAAAATCTGAACAGTTGTGAAATTAACAGAACCTGACTATGACAGGCTCCCAACACAGGACCACATGTAAACTGAGAAATAACCAAGAATCTCAGGATAGGATTAGAAGAAAAAAATAAAGAATTCCATAGAACATGAGCCATGTCTTTTAATGCTTCACAAACAGTGAAAGTTTCTTGAAGAAAATGTTCAAAATTCTCATTAAGTCTTTAAGCCTAAGAAGCACTGAAGGCAGCTTCCACACAAACTTAAAAACTGCACTAGGTTTGCATGTTTAAATGAAATGGTTCAATGATTGAATAATATTGTAGGCATAATATCATACTACAATAACATAAGGTATTCATAGGTTCATAGGTTCATAGGTAGGTACTAGGCTATTGGCCCTAGTGCCTATATAAGCCTAGCCAAAGGTACCCTGGCTTTCGCCAACCAAGAAAATTATTTTCCTGTGCCACTGTTGAGCAGAGCCACAGAAGTGATCCCCGGGGTGAATTTCCTATCTCCCATCCAATCATCAAGATTTTTCTTGAACAGTGCTAATGAGGAGCTTTGTTTGATATAGATAGGTAGTTTGTTCCAGAGTATGGGAAGTCTCTGGGACAGGAATCTATCCCTCCAGCATGTTCTGTTTATTGTGGTGATGAGGTTTAGGTCCCTAGAGCTTGTAGTTCGTAGGGATTGGGATTTCTTTAAGTGGAGCATGTCTAAAATCTCTGGGTTTGACATAGCTTTGTGTGTTAGGCAGAGATCGCCTCTGAGTAGGCAATATGCAACGGAGTAAAGCTGCAGGTTTTTGAGACGGTCTGCATAGGGCATCTCTTTGAGGCTGATAATCCTCTTTGTGAGGTATTTCTGTGGCCTTTCCAATTATTGTAGATGTCTTGTGAGGTACATACCAAAAGGGGCATTGTACTCTATAATGGGTCTAATGAGTGATGAGTAGAGGGGAACAATGACCTCTTTTTCCTGGATAAGAAACCTTTTGTGATGAGGTGTGCCACATAGAAGGATTTCCTGACTACTATGGCAATGTGATTATCAAAGGAGAGACTACTGTCCACCTGTGTCCCAAGGTCTCTTATCACACTTTTGGTGTTAAGTAGACTACCACCTATGTGGTAGTTCATGGGTACTGAGTTTTTACCAAAAGGAATAGCAACGCACTTTTTGGCATTGAGCTTGAGGCCATGGCTTTGACACCAGGCATCTGTCTCAGCAAAGCCCTTTTGTAGGATGTCCACATCTTTTGGAGTTTTGATTATGGCTCCTAGTTTGCAGTCATCTGCGAACTTCGTTAGCCAAAGACCTTCTGTGTTGGCCTGTACTTCAGAGAAGTAGATACCAAACAGGAGAGGACCCAGGACTTGAACCCTGTGGTACTCCACTTGTCACTGGTCTGAAGCTGGATTTGGAGTCTGCTACTTTCACAGTGTGGGTTCTGTCAGTGAACCAGTTGGCAACCCCTCTTGTGACATAGGGATTTATACCTAGTTTAATGAGTTTATCTATAATTCCAGAGTGGGGGATGGTGTCAAAAGCCTTGGCGAGATCTAGATATGCTGTGTGAACCACCTTACCCTCATCTACAGCTTTGGTGACTGCTGCAAATAAGTCTATCAGGTTTAGGAGACATGATCTGCCTTTTACAAACCCGAACTGGGTGGGGTCCTGAGTTTGGAGATTACCAATGTCATTGTTTAGAAGTTCCATGATGACACGCTCCATAGCCTTGCAGACCAGGCTCATTAGTCTAATGGGGTGATAGTTTCCTGGGTCTGTGGTGGCTCCCCCTTTGTGGAGTGGGATAACTGTCACTGTGTGCTATTCAGTGGGCACATAGTCTGAGGTGAGGCTATGACTGAACATGGTACATAGGTGGAGTGCCAGTTTGTTCTGTAGTTCATGTAGAACATAGCCTGGGATGTCGTCAGGTCCTATGGATGCTGTGTTCTTGGCTTTGGATAGTGTGTTTTTTTACCTGTGCAGCCATGATTACAGGAACTTTGCATTCTTCTGGTATAGAGATGGGCCCTTTAGGGGATGACAGAAGGGTAAAGTTAGCACTGAACCTATCTGCCAGGATGTTGGCAATATCCGTTGGTTCTGTATATTTAGTGCCATTGTGCTGTAACTCAGAGCAGATCTGAGTGTTGCCATTGAGATTCTTGACATAGCTATAGAATGTTTTGTGGTTGTCTTTAGAGTCAGTAGCGATTTTGTTTTCATAACTAGCTTTGGAGGATTTTATGAGGGATCTCAGATTCTTACTGAAGCTGACCAGGGAGTTTCTCCAATCATGGGATTTTACTCTTTTTTTGCAACAGTTTCTTTCTTCTGTTGTAGAGTTTGTTTATGGCAGGGGACCACCAGATTGGCTTCCTTCTTTTGGAGGATAGCATCTTGGTTCTGTTAGAGTTTGCACTATCCATGCACTCATGTAAGTGCTTATAAAGTGCATTTGTGTAGGATTCAGCAGTCATACCTCTATTGTCCATCAGCATGGGTGTCGTGAAGTTTGCCACATCTGTCTTAAGAAGCGTGAAGTTGGCTTTGGAGAAATTTTTTACTGTGGTTTCCCTAATGGGGGTTGGGGGAGGGATGTGGATGTGTAGGGTGATTAGCTTATGGTCGGATCTGACCAACGAGGAATTGACCTCTGCTGTGGAGCACTGGTTGCCCATGTTGGTAATAACCAGGTCTAGGATATTGCTGCCCCTAGTGGTGGTGTGGATAAGTTGATCCATAGCATTCGAATTTATGAATTCCAGAAAACGTTGAGGACAAGAGTTGGTACATGAGTAGTTTTCCCAGTTAATGGTAGGGTAGTTGAAATCACCCATTATTAGGGTGCTAGATTGTACCCTAATATTTTCCAGTGTATTAAGAAATGAGGAGTGGGAATCCTGGGGCATGGTGGGGGATCTGTAGCAAGCTACAATTTGGATTGCGGTCTTGCCCAGAGTTAGTTGCACTTGGATAATCTCAGATGCATTATGCTGAGCAACTAGCCTGAAGGTGTGGATATCCTTAATGAATATGGACACGCCTCCGCCTTTAGTGTTTTGGTCCAGGTTAGGTGGCCGAAAGGTGTGGTATGAATTATAGCCTGGTAATGCAGGGGTACTCTCTGGAGCCTTGAACCAGGTCTCTGTCACTGCACAGATGTCGATGTTCTCCATTTTAAGGAGTGCCTCGAGAGAGTGCATTTTGAGGTTTAGACTTCTAGCATTGAGTAGCAATACCCTCAGATTCTTCTTGCCTGTACCTGTTAGGGTGGTGAATTTGTCATTTGAACCTTGCCTAAAAAAGGCACTATAGGGGTGGCTAGAGCCTTAGCCAGTATCCGGAATCCCAGGGGCGACAGGTGCAGGCCATCTCTGGCAAAGCATCGTGGCTTGTTTATCATGTCATCCCAGGCAGACAGATACTGGATCCCCTTAGAATTACACCAGAAGCTTAGCCAATTGTTGAAGTCAATCATTTTGTCCTTGTACTGTGGTATCATTCTGGGTGATGGCAGGATGCTACTCAGGGCTAGGGTCATACCTGCCTGGGCTACAAGATCGGACAGCTCCTCCATGTCCCTTTTCATGTAGTCCAAGAAGGTACATCTCAGGTCATTCACACCAACATGGACAATGACAGAGTCATATTTGTACTTGTTGTGGAGTGACCTGAGTGCATGTGTTATGTGGCGGATCCTGCCACCCGACAGTCAGCTGACAGTAACTTTCTCCTTGTTTAGCCTAGTGAGTGGAACATCAGTGTGCCTGACTATAGCGTCACCTATGACTAGAGTGTTGGGTACATTGTTATGCCTTATGGGCTGTGGTAAAGTGGCACACTGAGTTTGTGGGCTATGTGTCATTTGGGTTGTGTTGGGGAGGGGTGGAAGTTGCTTGTGTTTCTGCTTTGGAGGTTCCTGTTGCTTGGGCAGGTTTTTACTGAGAGCCTCCATGAATGTAGGTGTGTGTTTTGTGTTTCTATGTGTGTGTTTTGGTGGTGTAGGTTTTGAGGGACTATATGCTGAGTGTGGTGTGGTGCAAGTGTTTACCTTCTCCTCTTGACTGTCTAGTCCAGTCTTGGGTGAAGAGAGCTTTGCTTCCAGTTTGGCTATATAAGTGCATCTCTCACAGGTTGTAGTGTTGGGTGGTAGGAGGAGAGGGTTGTCTGTATACATGAGGCAATTACTGCATTGCCCCAAGATGCCCAGATTCATCAGGTAGACAGGAGAAAACACTGGGGGCTGACCCTTAGACATGCCTGGATAGGTGCTTATTTGTTAAGTACTAGAAACTGTTTTCCTCTAGACAGTGAGGAAAGTTGAGTGCTGTAGTAATTTGTAGCTTATTTAGTGCTTACAATAAGTTCTGAACAAGTGCTGAAACAAAAAACTGGCTAGTTCTAAGAGACAAAATTAAGCTAGAAGGCTTCCCTCCAACACAGAAAGGCTTGGGCCCTAGAAGCCTACAAATATTCATGGACACAGCAAGTCTATATCCAGGCTAGACTACCCACAGGAAAGGCAGGAAACAAGCTTAGAAAAAGTTTTTTTTTTTTAGTGGAAAGAGAGAAAGGAGTAGCAGAAACTAAGCTGATTGGCCTTCTCAAATGTTCCGCCTGTACTGGGTAGAATGAGGTAATGACACTAGACTTGGAGGAGGGTCCCAGATCAAATTTACACTAGGACCGGGCAATTGCAAAGCCACCAACTATAAAAACACTATATATAAAACTGCCTACCAAGTACTGTGTGCTGCAGACATGTAAGCAACTTACATTTTTGCATCTCCCGTCTTCTAATAGTATATTTTTGATTGATGCTGTTTTACACACACTTTACTGCAATATCACCCAGTCATACTAGTTAATGCATGCATTTTCATGCAACATGTCTGTTGTGATAGACCACAACTTCATATCCTGCAAAAACATTTAGGTGAAATTCCAATCATTCCTTATTTTAGCAATAATCCTTGAGTGCGTGTGGGTAACACAGGATTTACCCACATTTGGCATGGTTTAGCTTGCATGATTAAACAAAGACAACAGTGAGTAAATCCTATGCTGCTCACATACAGGAGTAGGTTATTGCTATTATAAAATGACATGACTTAAGCAAAAAAAAAAATAAATGACCTGTGTATAAAAAGTTTTTAGTTCTTCAGCCAACTTCTGGTAGTCTTTGGGCACCCAAATAATAGTCTGCGCATGCTCTGCATGCCCTTTCTGCATAGCAGAGAAGGCTGCTGTCTCTGCCACCTATCCTTAAAATGTCCAGTTATTTGTTTCATATTTTTAGACTGTTTTACATTAAAAAAATCAAAAACTCTCCAAGCTGATGTGCTTTTCTGGCTGATCATTGAGGGCAGAAGTCAGTAAATGATGACTGAGACCTTCATTGGAGGTTGCCACAGAACTGACAATGGAGGTGCTCCTGGCGCAGAAAGCTGTGAGTTTTTTTTTTTTTTAATATGCTGTTGTAAACTACTCTGTAGAGCAGAATATTTCTTTTCTTTTTTTTTCAGTCTGAATTTTTTCTAGGGAACAAAGAGGAGGAAATATACAAGTAGTGCTTTGGTTGACATTATGGAGTATATTGAAATAGAAAGACTGGCTGCACAGTGGCTGGACTTCTTTCTATTGGTATATGCTCAATTTACAATGGACATGTTGATTGGACTGCCCAATCAGCATGCTCGGTTTGGTACACAAATAATCTTTTCTTGTGTAATACATTTCAGACTGCAAACACAAATGATTTGTCCTATTCACTGTTATTATCATTTAACTATAAATAAGGCTGCTTTAGATTGCATCTAGCAATGTGTGAATAAGAACAGATCCTTTAAGTTTAGCTTCATTGGATGCACTAATTTCCCTTGCCTTTTAAGATTATGATTGCCTGCCACACAGGGTTCATTGCACCAAGTGTTACTACTGGCTGTATTCTTAGATGTGCTGAGTGCTTTATGGCATTTTCTCTGTCTGAGCAACATTTTAGTTTGTCAGCCTTGGTTACCTTAATAGTTTGTTCACATGGAATTCACTGCCTACTGGCTTTTACTTCAATTTTACTGCTAGTAGTTTATGTTGATGAACTACATAAGGTTGCATGTTTTAGAATCATTCCCTCTCATAGTGTGTGACAGGTGTGGTCAGTGCCGACTGTCCTGTTGGAAATTTCATGCTCACCTGACCTATTCTGCCATGGTGGGCAATTCCTCATCTGCCTACCACTGGAATTACTGAATAAGTCAGACCTCTCTGGTATGTGTGTATTTTGTGTTGCCAGAACTGGATTGAATTTTTGCGACGAGATATGAAAAATATTGCTAATTTCAGTATTATTTTAATGTGCTGTAAGTCTGGTCAAGGGAAACCAATAACATCTTCTATGGATTCCATTTAATAATCACTAGGGTTTTTTTTTTTAAGATTGCATTTTAGTATATTTAATTTTTTTTGCTGTACCATATCTAATAGTGAAATACAGTTAAGTAATTGTTGTCAGTACCATGATGAATGAGTTGTCTGGGAAATTTCTGAACCAAAAAAGTAATGGGACAACATTAAACAAACAGTACACAACTACACTATATTTGTAATATCGTCATGTGTTTCTCCTATGTCTAGATATAAATTATCTTGGAAATATGGCTTATTTTTCTCACTTATGAGTTTCTTGTGCACTTTTTTCTCAAAAATGTTTTCATTTTTCAAATAAGATTGAATAAATTCCATAGTATTTGTATATAACATCTTAAATAACTATGTACACTATTTACATCAGCCTGACACTATAACAGAGCTCAATATATACAATTATTTTATAGGTATAACAATCCAGTTATCAGAGTGTATCTGTTCAGTTATTGTAAAGTGTCAATCAAGGATAAGACTTTTTTCCATGGATTGTTAATAAATGGCTTTGGATGAATCCTTAATTCTTTAATTTTAATTTCCACAATGCTGTGGTCTTCAGTAGGCTGTAGAAGTCTTCCAAAGTTGGTATTGTGTTTGTATTCCATCTGCATGTTATACACCTCCTTGAGATTACAAGTATTGTCCATACTAGATACATATTTGACTCATTCAAATGAGGAACTCCGTATGCATTTAATAATACTAGAGCTTTAGATAAGTTAAACGATTTATTAAATAAAGCTTGTAAAAAAATTTAATACCATTCTAAAATGGCTTAATTTTAACACAGTCAAAAAAAAAGTGATGCCAATCTGCATTGTGTATTTGCTCACACTTCCAACATATTCCCTTGGTGGAAGAATTAATTTAAATAATTCTATCTGGAGTTAGGAATTCTCTGTGCAAGCACTTCCAATTAAAAATGTTCAAGTATTGTGTGAAGGATGTATGTTTTATTGAAAATAAAATATTTGATTTAATTTCTTCAGTTAGCTGTAATGAGTGTCCTTTTGTTATATAATTCCAATATGAGGATTTGGGTGTTGTTTTTATAATCTATCAATATCTTGTAAAATTTTGAAATACTATTTCCCATGTCACAATCATTATATATGATTTCATATAGCTATTTTGTAAGTTTACATATTTCTTTAAATGAAGAATTACTAATTATTCTGCATAAATCTTACAAATATGTCAGAATGCTTTGCATAGTTAGCCAATTGTGTTGCGGGATTTTGTATGTTGTTTCTATTGTTTGCATATTCAGAACTTTTAGTTCTTTGATACATTGAAACCAACAAACAAATAATTTCTGTTCCCAGGAATTATTTCTCTGTATATTTTATGTGGATAGCTCTTTGTAACTATGAATGGTGTTAAAAGATCAAACCAGATTTTTAAATCTATATTTGCATTAATAATTTTCCTAAATGAGTCAATGTAATAATTAATTATATGAGTTTTAGTGGGCTTAGTTATGTTATATTGCATACTAGTACATAATATATGCCATGGCAAATTGTTTTTATTTATTTGAATTTTTTTTATAAATCAAATTAATTTATTGATATTACAGTTAGTAATTCTTTACAATTTGCAGAACAATTTGGACTTTTTCAATCTGAGATTGTTTTAGATATTGATGCTTTTATATATGTTTCTATATCAAGAGAGTTTAATCCTCACTTTTTTCATGGTCTGATGTGATGTATTAAAGCTATTCTGTTTCTTTTGGGAAACCATAAAAATTTTATTAGGCATGAGTTTATTTCTTTGAATATATTCCTTTCTGGTAACAGTTGTATTGCCAAAGCTATATATAGAATCTTGGGTAGTAAAACTATTATTATTAACTGTAGTCTATCTTCAAATGTTAATATTATTTTGCTCCACTTTTCCACAGAGATTTTAATTGTATTGATGACATTATTGTAGTTTTGTGAGACTAATTCATTATTATCCTTGCATAACTCAATTCCTAGATATTTTAAGGTATATTTTTGTTTCCCTATAATGTGATTCCCCTTCGTCTGCAATTCTTTTTTTTATTTAAAAATAAAAATTTTGATTTTGATTTATTGAAATGGAGTCCTGAAGTCCTGTAAAATATGTCAATTAAAATATCGAATTCTTCTAATGTCTCTTTTGTATTGGATAATGTTAATAATATATCATCACCAAAGAGTATTACTTTACAATTGCATTGTTCATAAACATCTACTCCTTTGATTTTTGTATTGTTATGTATTGAATCTGCCAATATTTCTATAGCCAAAGCAAATAGAATTGATGACATGGGGCATCCTTGTTTAGTACCCTTTGTTATATATATTTTTTTCATTAATAGATGAACAAAGGAAGGAGGAAATTCAAATAACACCAGAATTTTTAACAAATAGTCCCAATTTGGGGAATCAAAGGCTTTCTCTATATCTAAGCCAATTATGACTGTTTCTTTATTTTCTTTATCTATAAGAGAAATTATCCTTTTAATATTGTCATGTGTGTGTCTATGATATATAAATCCAGTTTGATCATTATTTATTGTTTTGGATAGTGGTATTTTCATTTGGTTAGTTAATATTGTCATATATATCTTATAGTCATAATTTAATAATGATATTGGTCTATATGAGGTACAGAGGTTTGAGGATTTGTTTTCCTTTAGGATTGGTGTGATTAAGGAATATCTCCAAGAGGGTGGTATTAAAGCTTGTGACTGAAGTTCTAATAGAGTTTTATGGAAGAGGGATAGTATCTTTGAAGGAAAAAGTTTATATATATTTCCATAATTATGCCGTCTATACTTGGAGCTTTATTATTTTTACACTCTTTTATTGTACCTGTAATTTCTTTGTAGGATATGGGTGCTTGCAGATCTAGTTTTAATCTTTCTGGTATTTTTTTATAGTAGAACATGTTTTCATCTAGATTTAATTGATTGATATGTATATTTTCTTTTTGCCATATTATATGTTTGCCATATAGTAATTTCTATAGGCATCAAGAATATCACCTATATCCGAGACATGTTCCCATTTCTTTTCATGGAAGATATTTTTAATGTTATTAGCTTTTGATTGTATTTTGATTCTTGTGAATAAATTATGTAGATATTTGGGAGAATTGGCCAAGGTATTAATTTTTAGTTTTTCTAAAGCTAAACTAGTTTTATATGTCAGAATTTCATTGCATTTATTGTTTAATACTTCTACTTTCTTTTTCATCTCCAAATTATTTAGATTTTTTTCAGCTTTTACTGACAAATGTTTGGATTGTAGATCTAATAATTCAGAATCCCATTCTCTGATTTTTTTATACCAAGTTAGGGTTTTACCATATATGTAAGCTTTTAATGAGTCCCATATCATTATTTTATTTATCTCTGTGGTGTAATTAATATCCAAGAAGAACTGTAATTCAGATAATAACCAAGGTTTTAACTCTTTCATTTTAATTATATATGCTGGAATTCTGGAGATTAATGGTTTGTACCCATTTTGAAGTTTTAGTATCAATGAATTATGGTCTGAAAAAGGGCAGGGAGTGATTGAGAAATTAATGATTTTAGAATGTAAGTCATGGGCAGCAAATATTTTATCTATTCTAGTTTAGGTACCACATTTGTGATCTTGATGGGAAAACAACAGAGATTGATCTTCTTTAAATTTGAAAGTATCTACAAGATGAAATGATTCTACACACTTGTTTAAAGCTTATGATACAGCAGATGTATGCAGCAGTCCTTTATTTATAGTTTCAGAAATATCAAATATAGAGTTAAAATCTCCTCCTAATAGTAAGTTGCCTTTATAATTATTGGAAATGAAATCCAAGTATTTTTTAACAGTTCCAGATCCAATGCCTGGGAACAAGTATAGATTGGCAAGGGTTCATATTCTGTTATTATATTTAACTTTTACTAATGTCATAAGGCCTTTTTTATATTCATACTTATAAATGATTTCTGGGTTAATCACATTTGTTTTCCATAAAATTACCTCTTTTGTCTTTGTCTTATAAGTGGATTGCACCAATATCATATATTCCTTAGGATTAATTTGTAATTATCATTTGTTTTGAAATGAGTTTCTTGAAGAAAGACAATTTGCGCTTTGTTCATTTTTAAATATTTCAGTAGATTTGATCTCTTGCTAGGATTGTTTAAGCCATTGGTATTTAAAGATAATAAAGTTAAATCCATCTTAGGTTATTTAGACTATGCATTTTTTGTTTTATTGTGACTATTAAACATTTTCCTCTAACTATAACATATATGTTTGAGCTTTTAAAGGAAATTATCAGTTTTATACTTTGAGTGTTTACCAATAAAGTAATGTTTTGGTCAGGAATACTAACAATGTTTTTGTGAAATAAATTTAAATTAATAAATGTTAATAAAACTAAGATCCACACTAGCCATGGAATGAAAATCATTCCTAATCTGATGGATAAACATAAGTCCATCAGATTATCACTCATACAGTGACAATCCAGAACATCTGAGCTACATAAATTGAATTATCATATGGAGAATATTTGTAATAAGAATAAGCAATATTTATATTATTTTGAACAGATATAGTACTATTATAGATTAGATAGAATTCTAATACAATATAAATGTCTACTTATTGTATAAGTAATTAATATTACATGAAAGATAGATGACAAGCAATTCAATCATTGTAAAGTAGGATGTATCATATATAAAACCTTTGTAAAAGAGTATAACACACAGTTATTTAACCTATTCACCCTTATTGATGAAGTCTTTCAAAACTTATTACTTAATATAAATAGATGGTAATAATATTTATACCTAATGTTTATAATACAATGTATTTACTGGATATATCAGAAAGTATATTTCATTGTTTGCCAGCATTTAAGTAATCACTTTGTTTGTTGCTAACTTACTTAAAGCATCAAGTTTGTTTTATGTAAACATTGATGAAAGTTAGTGGATTTTAATTATCAGTGCATCCCTCTTCCCCCATTTCCTACACATAAGGATTTTCATATCTGTCATTTCTTATTATAAAATGAATGAAATTATAGGTTAAAAACAACAAATTCACTTATTGTGATTAATGATTACAAGTTCCCTTTCCATATTCATAAATTGCCATTTTATGGCATACATTGAAATTTTTTAGATTTAAATGGCATCATTTTATTTTGCATAATCAGCAAAGGTTAAACTGAGTGATTATTGTCAATCTAATACTATTTGTTCAGAATGTGATTGTTACATTCTATGACATTCCAAGTTCAGGCTTCTATTGTTTCCCTTGAACAACTTTGTCAGTTTGATGTCGTATAAAAGATTAGTTACCTTGGTAACAGCCTAAGTATTATGTATAGTCAAGATGTGTTACAAAGCCACAATTCAAGTTAAAGCAATTATATGACTTGTTATGCATGTTTACTTATATGAGAAAACCATGCTTCCCCTTGATCTTCAGTATAGTGTATGTCATTTATGACCTGTTGCAACAGTAGTGTTATTATACTCAAGTCCGTGTTATTAAATTGAGTGTCTATTGTCAATTTAATACTATTTGTTCAGAATACGATTGTTACATTCTGTGACATTTCAAGTTCAGGCTTCTATTGTTTCTTTTGAACAGCTTTGTCAGTTTGATGTCATGTATAAAACATTAGTTATCTTGGTACCCACTTAAGATTTATATATGGTCAAGATGGGTTACAGAAACTGCAATTCAAGTTAAAGCAATTACATGACTTGCTATGCATATTTACTTATATAAGAAAATCATCATGATTCCCCTTGATGTTCAATGTAGTGCATGTCATTTATGATAAGTTAAGACAGTAGCATTATTATACACAAGCCCATATTATTAAATCCTGTCTTTATTATCTAAATTCAGCAGACTGCTTCATCTTATATGATGATTATATATTTTATGTCTGGATTTACTGAAATCATACATTACATAACTATTGTGTTTTTTTTTTTGGCTGTTGCTTAGTTATTTGAGAGACCACAATCTGTAATATTTATTCTTATTATTAGGTCCTTCCAAGCATGTTTATACAGTCCATAGACTTTAAATTATGAGACCTTTCTAGTTTCTTATTTGTTATAAGTATATTTCCATCCTTGCATACACACATATCAGTACTTCAAGCACGGGCAACAATGCACATCCAGTTTTGCCAGAATACCATTCACTATTTCATGTGGTGTGTTTCCAGGCTGTTCTTAAAATATCCAAACTGATATTTGTCCTGTTCCATTTTACCAGCCTGTTCCATGCAGTGGCCACTCTGCCAATGAACCACTCAACACACCTTCCATTCACACAGATATTTCCACAAAGGAAATCTGATGACTGTCTAGCATTTCCCGGCAACCCCAAACACCCCTAGAATCAACTATCTTCATATGCCCAACACATCTGAGCAAGATCACCTCCCAGACCATTGTAAAGGGTACTACACAAGACCAAGTGCTCTTAGTCTTTCACAATAACTCAGACTTCCACTCTTTTGTAAGTCCTTAATGTGTTTGGACCAAAATACATTTTAAATATAAAATTGCGCTTATTATTTATTTATTTATTTATTTATTTTCAAGAATCAACTTAATGATCTAAACGAAGTGTTGGTAGACCATGAATATGTGTAGATGTGGTTTAAAACACCCCTTTCATTATACATATATCTTTTTAAAACCAAAAATGTCATTGTCAAGAATCATCTCGGAGGCTCCTCAGAGCTGTTAAGCATTATCGTCACTCTGTCTCCAATCATTACCATATCAACCTGGGAGCATCTGTTTATGCTAGTGTGTCTGTGTACTGCATACCAGAGGCTCACGATATACCTGAAGCAAAGCTTCACTTCACTGCAACTCCAAGCCTAAATTCCCTCCTTTTCAGCGAGGCAGCAGCCAGGAGAAGAACAGAGAGCAAACAGATCAAAAAAAAAAAAAAACACCCAACAAGCCGCCACAAAAGGAGACAACACACTCCTCCAGCCCTCCCACCTCTCACTCAGCAGATGTAAAAACAAACCATTCTCTGCCAAAATATCCCAAATCACAGTTCTATCCACCCCCATCCCCTGGATCCAGGCTAAAACACCAAATGTCTCTTCCTAATTCACAGGCATCAGTAAACCTCGATCATAAGCTGCATCCCACAGCTTCCCAGAGATGAAAATGGCAGCATATAACAGCTTCCAGACACAGCTGCATCCACATACACCATGTCAAGCTTAATCAAGCACTCAAAGCTATGATACCTGCCATAACTGATATTAACTATGTTTAGACAGAATAATAATGACATTTGTACTAGGCTAGCTGCCACACACAGCTGCATCCACGCACACCATATCAGGACTGATCAAACAGCACTCGTAGCTGTGATACTTGGCATAATTGTTATTAACTATATTTAGACTGAATAATGATGACATTTGTACTAAGAGCTTGCTACTATTATTTAACCAGGATATACATGACATTTCTAAATCATACTTTAACTGAAGAAGGCATTAGTCTCCATGATAGCATTTTTTTTCAAAACACTCTACTGTTACTGCTATTATATATGGTGTTAATTTGTTACATTTGAGTCTGAATTCTGAAGAATGGTACCTTATTGAATTAGTTAATTAATTACTTAAATTATTATAAGTAAAATCAGTGAAGAATTTACACGATAAATATTCATTGAGTTCAAGTAGGGGAATAGAAACTTCTATTTGTATTATATGTTGCTTTGTTTGGCTTGTATATAATGTAAATAGTAACCCATCTTCATCTACCTTTGTTTGTTAAGAATTATTGGACTCTTTGAACATTCTGAATAAATCATTACTGTTTCTCAGTTGTTTAAGAATCTCTACTTTTTTAAATAAAAAAGATGACAAGTGATGTACCATATCAGTTGATACTTTGAGAGATGTAGTTGTAAGAGTTATTTTTTTGTGACAGCTATCTTGAAATCAGATTTTTGTTTCTTCTTTCTAGCATCAGTCCAAGGATTTGTTTCTTTTATTCTTTTAAGAGTAGGGGCCATCCATCCCATTTCTTCTGGGAAAGACACTATGTTGTTGTTTTTGATGAATATAGTAGCTTCTTCTAAGTCATTAAAGGTTCTCATCTCATTGACAAAGAGTATTTTTATCTTGGCTGGAAAGGCCAGCTGTGCTTTAATGTTGTTTTGTTTCAACAGTTTTATTATTGGCCAGACTTTTTTTCCTTTGTTCTAGTATTCTGGAAGAATAATCATTGTCAAACCTTATCAGGCTTTGATTGTATTTTAAGGGTGGTTTTCTCCAAGCAGATTTTAATATTAGTTCATTGTCCAGAAATGAAAGAAATTTTATAGCTATGGATCTAGGTGGAGTATTTGTTGAGTTAGAAGTAGGTTTCCTCAGTGCTCTATGCGTCCTTTCAATTCCAAATGAAAGTGCCTCTTTCAAGTCTAAAAAATCAGGAATCCAGGTTATTAAGAATGAAATAATATCTTTACCTTCAGTGTTTTCCAGCAAACCAGATATCATTACATTGTTTCTCCTTTCCCTGTTTTCTAAGTCATCTATTTTGTTAAGCAGATGTATTCTGTTCAAGCAGAGATTCTTTTTGGAATTCTTCCTCTTTGAGTCTCCCTTCAATGTCATTTAGAGAAATCTCTATATTTGTTGTTTTTGTATGGTATTGCTGTAATAGTTCCTTAAGCATATCAATCTGTGTTTGAGAATTTAATTTGAGGTTTTCTAAGTCATTTTAAAGCCATCCATCTTCAAAGATAGTCCCTGTAAGGTAGATGTCATCAATTGCAGTTCTTTTTTTTCAAAGCAGCATCTGGGTGAGAATTCCTCGAGTTGTTCATATTCAGTGACTCAATATATCTCCAAGTTACTTGACAGGAAAATGTTTGTATATCTCCACCAAAATTGATATTTATGTAGTTTGGTAGCTTATCTATAGATTTCTGATATTTTAAACTTGAAAATAATAACATTTTCCTATATTATTATACTAGTTTATGGAGCTCTCAAAATTCACTGCTCTCAGATGGCCATCTAGGCTTTGCCTCTTTTTTCTTGTGCACTTTTAATAGCAAAGCTAATTTTTTTGTAGGCCTAGTCATAATACTGTATATGCTTTACTAATTATTTATAATACTATGATCTTGATATACTGCATTTTTAAAATTTATCAGCATAATTTTATCTTACAGATATAGTCTCATTAACGAACTTGTCATGATTTAAAGTTTCCACATTCTACAGGCATGCAATTTATTATGTCGTGTCAAGGCTTTGCTTACACTACCATAACAACATCATAAAATATATTTTATACTGAATTTAAATGGTTTTGTTGCTGTTATTGCTATTATTATTTTATTAGTATTTACTGATAAAGTAATTCTTTGAAGGAATCAGATGTGTAAATAGGTTATCCCGAACTTCAGTTAGCAAAACTGCCACACTTATCATAATCATAAGATGAAATAGCTACATAGGATCAATTACATTTTGAAAGCCTTGAAACTGAAATAACTTAATAGACAAAAGGTATTCTAGCTGATATCGTCTGTGGCTCCAGAAATTCAATTAGCTGGATTAAAGGAGTAATACTATTCAATTGCAGTTTATACAGTAATTTCATTTTGTCATTGATTCATACTGCTTGCAATTATTAATTCAATCAAAAGTTGATGTTTAGAATATCCATGGAAAGGTAACCCCTGTGCATTCTACAAAGTTCAATTAACTAGCTTGTGCATTCCTAAATTATTAGACTGAATCAAGTCACCATGAGATCTGAGCTATTGAATTTTAGAAAAGTGTAGCTTTTCCAGTAAGCATAATGATCAAAAAGAAATGCAGGCTTCATTAGGATAACACTGTTTTATAAAATTCAATGTACATATATTAAAAATACTGATCTGGTCTGACATCAATGTGCATTCCTATTTTTATTGCAGTGTAAATAAGTAAAGTGTCTTTTCCTCCTGATATTTGTATGTCAGGGTTCATTTAGCTATGGCTACTTAGCAAATCATGTAGCTTACATTATTTCCCTTTTTCAGAAACTGAGATCTCCCAAGCTGAATGAAAGTGTCATAGACATGATTGCTTTGCACTGCTATAACATGAATACATTTAGACTAAGCATCTTTGATTTGGAAGCAAGCCTTCGTATCAGGGACCAGCCTTGGGACGAAGGAATTAACATTTAAGGGCCTAGTACCATTCTTCAAGGAAAAAGGCAAGTATTATATACATGAATGACCTTCAGAGGTGGTTGTGTTTTCAGCTAGTCAATAATAAATCACTATGAAGTATGATGAGTGTGTGCTTTGTTATATTTAGTGCCACTTTCCATACCCCAGATTTAAGATATACTAATACTGCACACATTTGGGTAACACCTCACTCCACTGCGCCATGCCAACAGGTGTATAGTCATATTCACTGGATGTATCAGATAGGAATGGTTTAATTAGCAAATCATAACAAATGTACAGGAGCAAACTGATGTATATCTGGAGACAATATATGGTATCCCCATTGTTAGAGACCCTTATGTATAAATCAGACGATTTTGGGAACATGGTTATCAAAATAATCAGTGAGACTAGTCCATATCATTCCCAATGAGTCTCTGACTATAGCCTCATCAAAAGTGACTTTATAGTCGGTGCCAGCATTTTCATTCCGAAATGCACAGAACATTTCATACCTACTGCTTTATTTTCAATCACTGTATTATGCGTAGAACAATTTTACTACTGTTTCAGGAAAGCCAAATGATTTATAACTGTAAAACTACAAATAGAGATGACTATAAATATATATATATATATATATACATTCACACACACATATGTATATTTTTCAGCTATGCTGGATGGCCAGCAGAGGTCTGTCATGAACACTCTCGCTCTCTCTTAAATTTCTGAAATATGATGTAACAGTGCTACCTTTCACTCTGCCCTTCCTAATAAGTTATTTTGCAAGTGATAGTTTGTAACCTTCCTCCCACAAAAAGGTGTCAGCATAACACTCTTCCCAAAGTGGACTTTTAGATTACCACCCACAGATGCATATATCATTGCCTTAGTCACCTCCTGTGCACTCAAATGGAAACTCGTTAATTAACTTTCCAGGCAGTGACCTATGAACATCCTTCTTCCACAGCAGTGTGGATGCAGAACAGAACAGAGCATCATTACCATTCCTACCAGGGTTGCCATTTGACATGCTGATGAAATGGGGAAGGGGGAGGTTGTAAAAGCACCACATTGATTAGTCTTTTTGATGTCTTTAGTTTGGTAAAATCAGCATTTTCTCTGTAGCTAAATGGTTTGTTTCATTAAAAGACCTTCACCTTTCTAATGTTTTCTAAATAAAAAGCCAGGCCCTTAAATTATGTCCTACATCTCTTACGTATTCCATCTTTATGGATGCACTCCCAAGTTGTTGTAGTGGCATCCATGTACTCCCTAACATGACAGTCAGATCTGAATTCTCTTTACATGGCAGTGATATTTGTGCCTTTCTTTACATGGTGATGAAATGTATGTCTCCTTTGCATGACAGTGGCATATATGGCTACCTTTACATGCCAGTGGTATTTTTATCCCTTTAAATAATAGTGACACTTGTGCACCCTTAATATGGCAGTGGAATCTGTGTGCCCTTTGCGTGGTGGTGGTATCTGTGCCTTCTTTATATAGCAGTGTTTTTGTGTCCTATGCTATTCTGCCCATACCCTCCAAGTATCAGCTGTTACTGCCTGACTTTCTGTACTGGAGCATTGACTCCCACAGAACAGACTGCTTTAATGTAATTGTACTTTTCTTCTACATATATTACCACAGTCTTCCCTTCAATTGCTATACTTTTTATTTTGTGATTGGAGCTCTTATCAAGCTGAATGCAGCTTAGATTTCTCTAGATATATTTATCCTACAAATTCTTTCTTTACTTTTGAAATTGACTCAGGCTATTATGCAAAAGTGGAATCCAATTCTATACTGACTATTCCAGGTTACAGAAAGTTAAGTAATTGTCAGTTGTGACATGATTCTATCATATAACTGATTTGACTTATGTGCCTCACCTAGGGGAGTGTAATGGAGTATGCTATGAAACATGATATTGCTAGGTGATCATCGTCAATAAACACACATAATGTTGATGATAAAAAAGTTACTGTTCAGTTTAAAAAATATTAAATAAATCAGGATTGTATGATACATTACATCAGAATGCTTATGTGGCATAAATTTTAAGCTTTAATGTGAACAATTCAATTTGCTTTTGATTATTTATGTTAATATTTATTCATTCTTCAATAGCCAGTGTATTAATTTGAGGGTCACATGGGAGCTGGATCATCTTCCCATGCCCCATGGGAATAAGAGAGTTAAAGAACTCCAGGACAGGATATCAGTCTTTTGCTTGGATGGCCTTTATCTACCTTGACTGATTGATACAGAAGTATATGGTGGCTACATATGCCTCTGCAATTCAGTGGATCCATACAACCTGACTGTATTTAATCTTAGATTGATATGGAAGTATATATATTTGGTCATATCACAATCATGGAGCTACTCAGAGGCCATACAAAGTCCCCATGTCCTTCACCTAATCTGCCATATTAAGTGCTAAAGGATCATAGAAACTTCATTATAAACTGCCAACACATTTGCCAAAGGTCACTGTAGTAATCCATAGACTCGACTTGCAGACCCAAATATTCACTTGGTGAGATGGGAGAGTAAGGGAAAACCTACAGTGGGGAATCACCTGGATACAGCATCTAACCATATAATATATTTTAGTTTCTTAAGTAATAGGAAAATGTGAAGTGCAAATCAGCAATAAGCGTTTTCTAAAAATTATATTTACTATTATGGGAATGCTACTGCCAGATAAGTCTACACTGAAGATAATATACCAAGCCATCATGCCAGTCATCTCATGAAGAACATCAAAGGTGACTTAACTCTTCCTAAGTACAGGAATGCCAAATTGCAAGTGCCATTCATACCTGGCAAAGAAATCCAGCCACAGTTGTACTCAAAGATCAATGGGAATAGAGACCAAGTTCTGCTCAGTGGTACCAGGCAGAGCCCTCAGCTAGATTCACTGTTACTAAGAGTCTTTCTAGGCAGTGCTTTATATCCTATAGGTTATTTACCACATCCATTATCGGACAACAAGCCACAACATATAGTGCCTTATTCTACTTTTAAAAGCCTCCCCAATAAAACATTAAAATGACAAGGAGGTGCAAGCATTGCAAGAAATAAGTAATAAGTAAAAAAAAAAAGTGTCTTTGATTTTGATGCTGCAGTTAGTCTGAATCATTCACTCTTGTGTGTGCATACACACACCCACACACCTACATACACCCGCACACACATAAACACACACATACACACACACACACACACACACACACACACACACACACACACACACACACACACACACACACACACACACACACACACACACACACACACACACACACACACACACACACACACATATTCAGCCATACACACACACACACGTGCACCACATATCCTCAAGCAGACACACACATACACACACACACACACACACACACACACACACACACACACACACACACACACACACACACACACACACACACACAAACACACACACACACACACACACACACACACACACACACACACACACACACACACACACACACACACACACACACACACACACACACACACACACACACACAGAAACACGTGCACACACACACACACACACACACACACACACACACACACACACACACACACACACACACACGTGCACCACATATCCTCAAGCAGACACACACACACACACACACACACACACACACACACACACACACACACACACACACACACACTGAAATTACAGAAAACATTAGTCGGAATCTTTCTGAGGCTTTAAAGAAAAGAAATGAAACAGCAGAAACAGCTGATCACTTGGTTAAGTAAAGCATATATAACGTGAAGGAATAGGGAAATAAATATATGGTATGATGAATAGACAACATATATAAAACTATAGGTCGACAAAATCAGCAGTAAGAGATGTTATGCAATTTCCCAGAAGAAAGTAGTCAGTCTAGATGGATTACTGAACAAATCATATAAGAAAGTGTCAAGACAGCCTGAACAATATTCTTTGTGTGATGCCTGATAGGTAATGAAAAAACAATCACCTCAGAAAAAAAAACTCTTTGAGAATATGATCAAACTTTAATGAATAAAGAAATTGCCAAGACTGAAGCTAGCAAGTCATGGTATAGTAAGTTCATGTTATACATTATTCATTATTTGCTTACAACAGATAACATATGAAAATAAATACTGCATCCAAATTCAATTACATATTTAGAATGCAACTCAAAAAACACTTTTTCACCAAAGCCAAATGTTCCTGCTTCAGCACAGGGCATACATAGCTCTCACCTGTCCAGATTTTCTCAGAATGTCCAGATTTTTGCCTTACATTTTTGGTCTGTTCCTCATAAAATTTGAGATTGTTTGAAAAATCTCTGAAGACTGAAGTTACTAAATAATGACATACAATTTAATTTCAAACTTCATATCCTTCAGAATCCTGTCATTCTAACAATATCATCCATTAAAAAAAGCAAAATGTAAAATCTGTCCCAAATTTTGGGCCTTTATCCCCCCATTATTTCATGCTTTGTCCAGATTTCTTACACTCAGAGGTTAATAGGTATGGGGACATATCACCTAACGTGTCTCCTTTCCGAATCTCTTCTCCTTTCTCAAGATTTGCTGAAAATTGACCCTCTTTAGAAATTAATGTTTATATTGTACATTATGGTCTGCTTGATTGTGCATTGCATTGTCATTGCATTGTGCTTGTTCAGTAGAATGTATATACACAGTTTTTTTCTATGTAGGCTGAGGTACTCTGTTATTGCTTACACTTCTTTATTTTATGTTTGTGAAATGCTTTGTATTTCAACCTGGCAGACCCTGAAACAGGTCGGTACTGATCAGTGTGCTACCCCGGTAAAGAAATCGGAAAATAAATATCAATTGCAGGTATGGTGAATTCTCTACTTGTCTTGTTTTCATGATGAATATGTTAAAATAATTTTAAACAGGGTAAGAAAGAACAAAATATTATAATATTTGTATTTTATTTATTTATTTAGCTTTACTGACTAGGATGAAACAACGATCCATATAGACCTAATTCTTGCTTTGCCCCCAAAAAGGTAGTGAACTATATATTATGTGGCACTATATATAAAACAAACAAAAAAAATGGTTACAATGATAAAAAAAAAAAAAAAAAAAAAAAAAAACTGTCAAAGGAAAAACAGAATTGAAAGGAACAAATATGAGAAAACATGCAGCTGTAAAGGTATAAACTTCTGGTAACTTGACAACTTGACCTTGTATACATAGTTTTTATAAAAAAAAAATCAAGTTATTGAAAAGTGGAAGTACAGGCATACAGACTGAAGAAGGGTTAAAGAAAACAAGTAAGACAAGATTATCCCAATGGCATTGGGGGAGGGTGCAACTGGCTCCATACTGAAATTTTGGCACTTGAGATGCCGAGTGCCAATAAGCTGAAAATAAAAAGACTGAAAACTCAAGATTCTCAATTGCTTTTCTCCTTTAAATTTCTTTTTTCTTTTTTTTTCTTTTTTTTTTTTGCAAGGGGGCATGCCCCCCTGCACCTCCTTATGTAAAGGGCAAGTCCCCCCTAAACTTATATATATATATATATATATATATATATATATATATATATATATATATATATGTCTTCTTTCAAATCCCTAGATCCAAATGACCGACGTGCATAACCCCGAGATGAAAATTGCGAAGCCGCAGAAACCCGAATGTTGGATTTTATCAGAGTAAGCTAACACTTGACCAACAGTAAATGGAACTTATGCCAAGGTAAGTAAATCCCTCTAGGTGGGGGGTTACGCCCCACACACTCCCAAATGTGGGGGGCTATGTCCCCCACAGCCCTGTAACAATATATACTGATTCCGGGATCACAATAGAGTGGAGAAAAAGCAACTTCGGCAGGAGTTCCATTTACTGTTGGGCAAGTGTTGACTTACCCTGGTAAATATCTAAAGTTCAGGTTTCCATGGCTTCATGATTTTCATCTTTGGGTTATGACAGTCGGTCATCTGGGAGTCAGGATATATACATATATATGTACCAAGAGGCTTATTTTTATTTATTTATCCTTTGTTGACCGGGTTGGTCCCAGTAGGCTAGTGGCCTCTTTTCAGGGGAAACCCCAAGAATAAGAAGACTAAGAATTCTTTGTTCCACATTGAGAATGTTTAAGATAGAATTTATGATGCTTCCAGGGTTATTTGACATATGTGATTGCATTGTGTCTGAATCATTTATTTCTAGTTACTTCTAGCAGTGGGGCATATTCCCAAATGTTTGATCTGATTACTGGAATTCTCTGGTCACTACCTGGTTGTCTTGTAAGTACAGAATGATGGTGTGACATTTTCTGGCTGTGAGCTGAGGTTATAGATTGTTTGTCTCATTGAAAACATTCCAGACAGGTATGAAAATTACTTTAATTTTAGTAAACCTTTTGATTTTATCAACAAGATTGTTGAAAAAAAAGCTCTAAAACCACCACTCTGAAGAACATTAACAGCTGTGAAAATAGACACATTTGTGCACTGAAAATGGCTAGTAAAGCTTATAACTTCTGAAAATATAGTTACAGCAATGAGCACGACACCCTCTTAGCCATTAATGCACTGTTATTATCACTGCTTTTATAATGGATACAATGCAAAATGAAGAACTCAGTGGTACTGTGGCCTAAAGAGGTGAGGAAAAAGGACTATTTGCTTGCACTGAAGACATAATTTTTTTGATTGAAATTAAACAAAAACATTATGAGACTAGTTGGCACAATTTTCAGACACAAGCAAAAAGTGAATGAAGCTGTAGTTTGGGCAATTAATTTGACCAAAAGTTTAAAAACCAACAAGCAAGTAGAAAAGAAAGGTGAAGTTTTCATTTTGAAAGTAAAAAGTCAGAAAAAGTAATAACAATAAAAAGGTGAGAAAAACTCAGAAAGAGATGGAATGACAGATAACTCATAGAGATTCATTAGAAAGGGAGCATAGTTACAGTTTTACTCACCTTTATAAAGAATGGTCAGATGTTTGTAATATCAGCAGCATTAGACAGAAGCAAGTAATTATACCAAATAAGGTAAGTGGTGCTGGCTGATAAAGAACTCCGAGTGCTATTCGCAGCCATAGGCAAAGGAGATTACAGTCTGTTAATTTCTATTATTGTTATGTATTGCCTTGAGTATGACTATGTTTGAAGATGGGCTGTTGCTACAGTCTTAAAGATAATTGAACTGCACACTTTTATTTATTATTACTGTAAAACAAATCCTCTGTGATAAGTGGGTGACTTCTGCATGACAAGAAAATGATATAACACACACACGCACACACACACACACACACACACACACACACACACACACACACACACACACACACACACACACACACACACACACACTCACTCATGCACATACCATTGGTGGTATCAGTGTTTTTTATTGCAATAATGCAGAATTGGTGCAGCTACTATGTGTGGTGTACCTGTGTGTGTGTCTTTTTGTGTGCATGTGTACATACATATGTGCCTGTGTCTGCATAGATGTGTATTTTAGTGCTGACTGTGCAGAGTAAATAAAAGATGCAATGAAAGATTGCACTGCAGTTCAAATGTGATATTGTGTACAGCTTTCACTCTCTGAATTCTGCACCTACTGGTGGATGAAGACTGAACACTCAGGCTTTAACTCACTGATGATCAGTGTTCTTCCATATGAAATCACTGTTGGTGAGTTGTTCCAGAAGTGAAGTGACCACCCTCCCAAACCCAGGAACCCCACTCGGCCTTCCTGAGAACACTGGAAAATATGAAGGTCTCTCCAAACACCATTTTATTGGGTGAATACAACTACCCAAACATAGACTGGGAGCATTACTCTAGCTCCAACACCCGAGCCCAAAGGTTCCTAGAATTTATAAAGTCAAATGCTATGGAACAACTTGTTACCACTCCCACAAGAGGGGAAAACATACTGGACCTGATCATCACCAACATGGGGACTCTATGCTCCAGACCAGAAGTGTATCCCTCACTGGTAAGATCAGACCATAAACTAATATCACTGGATATTCACATCCCGACCCCACCCCCTGCCCAGAAAACCACAGTGAAAAACTTCTCTTAAGCAAATTTCACACTCCTCAAAATCGAGGTGGAATCCTTCAAAGCCCCCGGGCCTGTGGAAAATACGGCCCAGACCGCAGAATCCTTTATAAACGCATTCTATGAACACCTTCAGGAATGCATGGATCATGCGATCCCAAATAAAACCAAGACCCAATCCTCCATAGGCAGACGTCCTGTCTGGTGGATCCCAGCCATAAACAAACTATACAATAGAAGGAGGAAGCTACTAAATGATAGAGCAAAATCCCAAAAAGGGAAGGCATCACTGATCAGTATTAGCAAAAAACTACAGGCACTCATAAAATTGTCTAAGGCCAGCTTCGAGAAAAAAATTGCACAGGACACTAAGGATAATCACAAGGCTTTCTTTAGTTATGTTAGGAACCTGGGTGGTAATTCCCAGATATGCTCAAAATTAGTCCAAAATGACAAAAAATACACCGAACCCACAGACATTGCCAACATCCTAGCTGACAGGTTCAGTGCAAACTTCTATCCCCCCTCCTCACCAAAAGGGCAAATATCTATCCCAGCAGAGTGCTGCCCCCCTGACATCTCAGATGCTCAGGTAAGAGACGCCCTCTCCAAAGCTAAAACACAGCATCAATGGGACCAGATGGTGTCCCAGGCTGTGTCCTACATGAACTCCAAGAAGAGCTAAACCCAAACATAAAACTACTGTTCAATCTCAGCCTTACTACAGGATATGTGCCCAAAGAGTGGCATACAGCAACAGTGGTCCCTCTCCATAAAGGTGGTGCCTCAACGGATCCTGGAAACTATCGCCCCATAAGCCTGACTAGCTTGGTCTGCAAAGCTATGGAAAGGATCATCATGGACCTCATAAATAAATATATTGGGGACCTACAGACACTGGATCCTACCCAGTTCGGCTTTGTTAAGGGCAGATCCTGCCTCTTAAACCTGGTTGATTTCTTTGAAACAGTCACCAAGGCCATTGACAAGGGGAAGGTGGTCCACACAGCCTACCTGGACCTTGCAAAAGCCTTCGATACAATACCCCACTCGGGCATTATAGATAAGCTCACCAGCTTAAATATAAACCCCTATGTCACTAAATGGATTGCAAACTGGCTCAAGGACAGAACCCACATGGTTAGAATTGCTGGAGCCATGTCAGACTCCAAACCAGTTACAAGTGGTGTCCCACAAGGCTCAGTCCTGGGACCTCTCTTGTTCGGTATATATTTCTCGGAGGTACAGGCCAACATGTAAGGACTGTGGCTGACCAAGTTCACAGATGACTGCAAACTGGGTGCCATAATCGACTCTCCAGCCAACACAAGCATCCTCCAAAAGGGCCTCATAGAAACAGACAACTGGTGCCAGAGCCATGGCCTCAAGCTAAATGCCAAAAAGTGTATAGTCATCCCCTTTGGCAAAAACAAAGTGCCCACAAATTACCACATAGGTGGTAATCCATTAAGTAATTAGGGACCTGGGGACCCAAGTTGATAGCAATCTCTCATTTGACAACCACGTGGCCAAAGTGGTTAGAAAAACATTTTATCTAGCCCACCTAATCACGAAGGGATTCACATCTAGATCAGGGGAGGTCATCATGCCTCTTTACTCATCCCTCATCAGGCCCATAATTGAGTACACAGCCCCTTTTGGGATGTACCTTATCAGACACCTGCAGCAACTGGAAAGACCCCAAAAGTACCTCACCAAGAGCTCAAACAGATGCCATATGCTGCCCAGTTAAAGAAACTCCAGCTCTACTCAGTGGCATACTGCCTGTTCAGAGGCGATCTGTGCCTGACGTATAAAGCCATGTCCAGCCTGGAATTAATGGACATGCTGCACCTCAGTAAATCCAAATCCCATCGAGCTACGCGCTTGAGAGACTTGAACCTCAGCACTGAAATAAATGGGACATGCTGGAGGGACAGATTCATAACCCAGAGGCTACCTTCACTCTGGCATAAAATCCCAGTCCAGGTTAGGCAGAGTCCCTCATTGACTCTCTTCAAGAGGAATCTTGATGAGTGGATGGGAGATTGTAGGTTTACCCCGGGTATCACTTCTGTGTCACTGTTAGACAGAGGCACAGTATACTAACCTCGAAAAAGGGCATAGCAAAATAAATTTAAAATGGGTGGCGAAAGCCATACACATTCTGGCTATGCTTATAAATGCCCTAGGGCAGATAGCCTAGTATGATCCTATGAACCTATGAACCTATGATTCCTTTTTGGGGACAATTTCTCCCTTCTTTAAGTTGGTGCAAACATGGTATTGGTTTACATACAGTTAGGGGATTCCTTGGTACATTTGCTTTCGCCCACTCATAGTGGAAGCGAATTTTGCAAATTTTCATCAGATTGATTATTTATGGAGCATCACAATGTTTTCTCTCTCTTAAATTAAGTGCACAATAAACTCCATGAAGGAGTGCAACTTAAGAATCATTTGTTTATACAAGATAGGCAAGTAATATGGTTAATGTAAAATGGTAGCATTTTGAAATCTTCTTTCTGTTCAACTTTTTTTTTATGCTAAAAATTTGGTGCTTCTCTCTTCTTTCCTTTCTTTTTGCCACTCCCAATGTAATGTAAGTACCATTTTGGAACTTTTAAATGGCAGTGGTGTTTCTTATAATTTGCATTCTGGGAATATATAATAAATAATCTATTTTCAGAATGCATTTTATTTTGAATACTATACAATAAAAATAGTGGGTAAAACTAATGGCAGAGTTTGAACTAGAAATAAGTCACAGGTCCTAGTTTTATATCATATTGTCAAGAAAAAGTAAGCAGAATGCATTTAAAAGTAGTATGCAAATAAATTAGTACTGCATAAAACAAGTGATATTATCAGCATTGAAGAATGCTGAGTAATGTGATAAATTAAGTCTAGAATGTATCTAAGGTGATTCATTTAAAGGCATACTCAATGATGACAACATGATTGGGATATATTAGTTGAACAATACTACATAAATAAATAAAAATTCAAAGGCATTTTGTTGAAACATAAATTCAACAAAAAGCAAAAACACAATAAAGCACACGACTAATCACAGTATTTTTTGTTGTAAACAATGCGCTCGCACTCAAGTACAGGATAGAATTCCTCACAGTTCATTCACTCAGAGCTAAGCAATGCTAAGCAACCACTTTTGATTAAAACTGTTCTACCCCTGATTTGACTTACAAACAGACTAGAAGTACCTAGAATAAGTACTTAATTTCTTACTGAGTTACTAAAATCACTCTGCACTCATTTTTGGCATTTATTGTGATCGGATTCAGATTTGCTTTGGTTTAAAATCTGTTGAGAGAATAGGAATAACCAAGTAATTTCTAGGCCTCTAATTACTTTCAGAACCTTGAATTGTGTTGCTTTGCTGATATCCAGTTTAGTTTTAATTGATTTTTCTTGTATTTTTGTGCTAATAGATGTTGTTTATATTTGCACTGCCTTGTTCTTATCATGTAGCCACTTTTAACAATGTACTCTACAGATGCAGGTACTTAGAACCATAGTAAACAAGTCCAGAAATTCTTTGTCTGCTTAATAATCAGTAGTTTTTCAAAGAGCACTGGGTTTGCATGAAGTGGCTGTTTCCTCTTCATGTGTTGACTTATATCATTAGTTTTTAGACAGATAGTAGTACTCCAGTCAACCAAATCCTAAACTCTTAGGCTCTGCTACCCCTCCAGCCTATAGGAGTAAGCAACTGAAACTACGCATCTGCACTTTCTGTCTCTGTAGCTATCTTGGTTGAAATGGGCATCCTTAGACAATGTCATTATTGTCTCATGTTCACTGACTGCCACCAACTGTATAAACAATCTGCCAAAGCATGTAAGCAATGTGGTTATATAATGTTATTGGAGGCAAAGATCTCACATGAAGATACTACAAACAACAATCAGGTTGTCAACATCAAAAATCAATAAATCAGCACACTAAGCCATCCTCAAATACATCAGACCAAATGCATAGACCTAAATATGCTGAAGCTCTTAAAAATAACCTACCTAAGCCACAGAGGTCACCTAAATGTAGCTCAAGAAAAAAAATGAGCTCAGCAGCCTCACAAACACACATCACAGTGAGTGCTCACCCTGAAACATATACTCAGGAATTACACAGACCCATGTCATTGTCACTGGTGATGCCATAGTGAGAAATACTGATGCATCACTCTCCAGGCTGTACAAGAAAAGAGTTGCAGTTAGGGGCCTTGCAGGTGCCAGGATTATCTATATCACAAAAGCACTCTTGTCCTTGCACCACAAGTAGGCATACTACACAAATCATTATACATGTGGGTTTAAATGACTGAAGACATACCTCCCTGACTATATGAAGAGAGATATGATGGAGCTGTTGGAATATGTATCTGAGGGAGGCATAAACCTAGCATTGAGCAATATTCTAACATCAGTGAAAATAAAACCACAATATGAACAAAGATAATTGGTTTCAGCAACTGTCTGATTTCTGATGTCATTCAAAGTGGGTACAAAATATGCATACATACACACACAGACACACACACACATGTATACATATATATATATATATATATATATATATATATATATATATATATCAGCTTGGACAGATATGGTAGACAGTCTCAACTGCTTTGTCAGAGATAGCCTGCTTTCCCCCCATTGGTTAAAACCTTGTCCACCCCCATAGTGAGGGAGAGGGCAGTTAAAATTCCAGTGTAACTCAACAGAATAAAGACAACATTAAGGCATGTGTGTTGAATACCAGAAGCCTTTGCAAAAAAAAAAAAAAAAAACATACCCTACAAGAACTGCTTACCCTGGGGAACATAGATTTTTACATTGTCATGGAGACCTGGTTCAAAACCAATGAAATCACTCCATCAGTGGAGGGTTTCAATGCCTATCAATTATACAGACTCATTCCATTAGAAGTAGGCAATAAAGGTGGTGGTCTCTGTATAATCTTACAAAAAAAAAAAAATAACCAGTGGACTCATTAGAAAAGATAATGACTTGGAAATCCTCCACATCCATTAAACTTGAGTTTATTGTTTTTTTTTTTTTTTTTTTTTTTAATTGTTCCTGTGTAGAAGTGTGTTTTTTGGTTTACTCCTTCACATACAGCTTACTATAAGCAAAACTCCTTATGGTATCATAGCTAACTACAGCACCCCCTCAGTCCATACCTCCTACTTAACCAGTATGTAGTCCCTGTGTATTATGCCAAACACCATTCTTCTAGGAGACTTTCACTATACCTCAATCAACTGTGAGACGTATTATACATCTTCAAAAATGTATGCCCAGAGATTTCAGGACTTCAAAAATGCAAACTCCCTGGACCATTTAGTCCATACCCCAATCAGGGTAAATAAAATCATGGACCTGGTCCTTACCAGTATGGGACAGTTCTGTTCCCACATATTGCAACCTCCTCCATGGTCAAATTTGACCACAATTCAGTCACATACTTCTTAAGACTGAAGTCAGAAATATCCTCCAATACCTCAGTATTCAATGAAAATGTAATGGCTAATCTACACTAAAACTGGGTAATGACCTGACTAATCTCAAAAGCCCCTTCCACCTTGATGATCCATCTGCTTATGCTTTACTGCCAAGTGTGATGATGTGAAGTACAGCTGGCTGTGCCAGAGAGAGTAGAGCTGTGCATGTGTAACATATTAGCATAGCTAGCTGGCGTTTTGTAACCAATTATATGTCATTTGAATATCAAACTGATTTGCACAGATGCTTGTGTTAAAAATGTATTTGCAAAGTTGCTTGTGTTGAAAATGAATCAACAGCGCACTGAAATTATATTTGAATACTAGTGAGAGATGTGAGGTGTGCACTGTGTTTTTGAACCTGACAAGACACTCATCCACTTTCATATTGCCTTGCTTAAGTAAGTAACTAGGGCACAGTCATTTTTCAGTCAGTTAAGAAAAATACAGTGAGATTAGCTAAATGTTGTTTTTCATTATTGGTCTGAGTCATTCCATCTGTGTTGTTTTTTATATTTCCAGTGATTGAAACTCTGGTGTTTGTTGTATATTGATATTCAGTATTTTCATGTTTTTTTATTATTTATTATTAAATATATCTAAACCTTTCAATGCAGCTGGTCTTTTAAAAAAAATTACCTTTGAGAGTACCTGCATTTATTTAGTGGTACTACAGCTCCATGTTCCTGAAAGTCTTGCTGCTTGGTTAAACACTACCATTTGTGTAAGTATTAATTTTACTAAGTCCAATTGGGTATCCTGGTAAGAGCCTTAAAGTAGCTGGCTTCAGGTGTTCTCGTGGCAGTAAATCTACACTATAGTCTGGGTGTAGGTGGCAGATTGGATAAGCTGTGCCAGTCTTTCCCAGGTGTGTGTGTGTGTTTGTGTGTGTGTGTGTGTGTGTGTGTGTATGTGTGTGTGTGAAAATAAAATCTCAGAGAGAGAGAGTGTATAACACTTAGAGCACTGCTTTCACAGAGAGGATAGTGGATGACTTTGTTTGTAACATATGGCTAAGGATTCAGCTATATAGTGGTCAGTGGTGAGTCTTATTTGGGGCCTGGAGAGAAAGCCCAGCTCCAAGACTGGAGTGTACATTCTTTGTGTGTTTTTAAAGGAAATTGCACTTGGCACAGAGTCTTGCATCTAAAAATTGTGTGTGTGTGTGTGTGTGTGTGTGTGTGTGTGTGTGTGTGTGTGTGTGTGTGTGTGTGTGAAAATCAAATCTCAGAGAGACCATGTGTGACAGCTACTTTGAATGTGGACACTGAGAGCACTGATTTCACAGAGAAGGTGGTGGAGGACTTGGTTTGGAACACCTGGCGAATGACCCAGCTCTATAGTTGTCAGTGGTGAGTCTTTTTTGGGGCCTGGAGAGAATGGCCATCCTCAGGACTGGAGTGTATATTCACTGTATGCTCTTAAGAGAAATTGTACTTGGTGCAGAGTCCTGCATTTGAAAATACTGTATGTGTGTCTATTTTTCTCACAGTGAACATTCCCCTCCAGTGTCAGTGGTGAGGATTGAGGCTCCTTGATCACTGGCCCAGAGGAGGGACGTCACACCAAGTTCTATGCACATATTAAAAGTTGTATTGATGCATCTGTCCCTTTCAGAAATAATTGCAATGTCAGATTCAAGAATAAACTCCTATGGTGGAACACTAATATAAACAGGCTCTATAACAAAAGAAATAGAAATCATGGCATGCAAAAATAAAGTTAGCTCTCAAGAAACCAAAATATTCTTACTAAACTAAAACGAATTCCAAATTCTTATAAAAATCAACTAACGCCAGATAACAGGTAAAAAATAGCTACCTAGGAGAAAGGCAACCCACAAAGCCTTTTTTAGCTATGTTGAAATTCTCAGAAACATACTCAGGCCAAGAAGATATAGCTAATATACTAGCAGACAAATTCAGGTCCAACTTTACTTCCTTTTTTGCAATTATATTCTCAGATCAAATATCTGCATCTGCCCCTCTCCTCAAATCTCCCAAGAATAAATTCTCAAAGCAATATCTGGTGCCCTTGGCCTATGGGGCCAGATAACACATCAGACTGCCTACTGGCTAGCTAGAAACATTAACCACAAAACAGTCTTTATGTTGAATGAATGGAGGACAGTAACAGACATTCTCTTGCACAAAAGTGGGACTACAATAGACCTGGATAATTAAAGAACCATAAGCCTAATCAGCATTTGACCTACCCTGTTTGGAATTGCCACTCGCATGTCATGAGGGTAAATCAGTATACACTGCCTATCTGGACCTTGCAAAGCCATTCAACACCATCCATCACTCAATCATCATCGATAAAGTTAAATGTTAACCCCTATGCAACTTGTTGGATAACAAATTGGCTCAGAAATAGAACACAGTAATGGTGGGTATTTCTGCCTCCTCCAAAAGATCTGTCACTAGTGGAGTACCCCAGGGATCATCCTTGGGCCATTTTACTTTGGCATTTACTTATTGGAGGTCAGATCTATGTAAAAGGATAAAGGCTGACCAAATTTACAGATGACTGCAGACTTGGTGTCATCATAAAGTCCCATGAAGACATCAGGATCCTACAAGAAGGCATGTTCCAAACAAATAGTTGGTGTCAAAACTGTGAACTAAAATTAAATGCCACAAAATGTTTAATTGTATCCTTCAGCAAACATGACTCTATTTGTAACTATCACATTGACTACACCCCCCCCAAAAAAAAAAAATGATCCCGTAGTTAGAGATCTAGTGACATATGTTGACAATAAACTGTCCTTTGATCACCACATATCCACTATTGTAAGGAAGCTCTTTTTACTTGCATATCATATAATATCTAGATACAGGAATGTAATAGTTCCTTTGCAGTCAGCACTCATTAGGCTGACCATTGAGTATAATGCCCCTTTCAATATGTACCTGTCCAAACACTTGTCACAAGTAGAATGACCCTAGTGCTTCCTCATTAAAAAAAAAAAAAAAAAAAAATCAAGGCCCTAAATCTTAAAAAAAACATGCACCATTTTAAACTCTTGTTTCTCTTCTAAGTATCATACAGGCTACAGAGAGGTGACCTTTGCCTCATGTATAGAGCCTCAGCAGACCCTGTTTGTCTAATAACTTACAAGATACAGTGCTTATGTAACTGAACTTTGCATTTTCATTGAATATCAGAAAACATAAATTATGTTTTGTGTTATTCAGTCAGAACCTGGAGCTCAGTTATACTGTTCCTATCTCATCAAACACTGCTTTACTTTTCTGCTCAAGGTCCTCATGGTTTTTGGAGTCCCTCTGCGTGATAACGAATTCCTTTGAAATTCTGAATGATGAGCAGGGTTTATTTTTCAAGCACATTTTCTTTTGGTCATATAATATTGCCTGTTTGCAATTGAATTTCTAAGTTTTATGCTAATCCTTTTTTATGTAGGATAGCTGCAAAATATTTCCACGGGGATGATGGCTACCACCCCCCCCACATTAATCTGTTTACCTACTAGCTGAATATCTGCTACATAAATTAGGACTTCAGCACTACCTAAAACCTATCATGTTTTTAGTTACCTTAATAAATTCTAGGGTTTTACTATGTGAAATAGCAATATCTGTGTAATGAAGAAAAGTGACTGGTGTTTCTCAGGATATTTTATGCATCTGAAATTTTTGAAGGCCACATACATCAGCTCTTATTTCTTTAACATTGCCTGTTGATATGTTTTAAACTATTGCACGACAACTTACTGATCTCTGTCTCTTTGGATGCTTTAAAAATCTGTTTGCTAATAGTTTAGACTGACTTAAAATACAAGTGAAATTCCATTAATTATCATTTCTATAATTGCATTTTAATAGTGGAAACTAATGTTTTTAAAATGTTCATTAAATCAGGCTTGCTGGGAAATATAAGGCACTGAATATTGATTTACATTACAGAAGCTCATTTGTATTTATAGGACTATTTAAACATGATTATAAAAAAAGTTTCATCTGTCATCATAATATGCTTCTCTGGTTATTTCTATTGACTGTACTTGGTTTTGTTTTTTTACACTACTGATTTGAATGGTGTTATCGTGCTCTATGTTATAATAAGATAATGCCCTTGAGTTCCAGACTTGTAAAAATGTCATTTCACTTGCCTAATATGTATATTGTAGTATTTTGTTTTGCTTTAAAGAATTATCAAGAAATACACATATCCTTAGTTAAAGCACTGCTATTGTCACATACTTGTATATTACATAGAAGGTTTTAAGAAGTGCACTGCTATATTTAAACATAACAGAATGCATTTAATTGTCTACAATTTTCAAAGTACAACACAACGTCCTTTCTTACTGTGTGCTAAACCTTAGCACTAAAATTGATTTTAGAAGCATTCAGAGCACCACAGTGATTGTCATCTGCCACTAATCACCAACATGTACCTGAAGCTGATAACATTTGCGCTATTGTGTCTGATGGATTTTAGATATTTTTGTTGAAGATGATCGTTTCTGAGGAAATAGAAAAAAAAATTAGACTACTAGCAATGCTTTAGTTTTCATGTAGTGTGCTGCAGACATGAGCTTCCATTTTAAATAAGCACTCAGGTGCTGACCATAACATCTGTAATGCAGTCACCACTGTGTCAATCCAGGTATTACAGCTGATCATATGTACATCAATGTTGCTAATAGGAAACTTGTCTACTCCATTTGCTTTATGGGTGCTTAACACCTTGCATTAACTCATCTCTTTTTTTCTTATTCTTTTATATGCACCACATGCCTTCTTGAAGGCTTCTATTGTTCTTTTGACAACAACTCAGTCTCAGTTGGAATTCTGGGAATCTGCTATCCTTTCACAGAAGTATTATTTTTTTTATAGGTGGGACATTTTAAGCCTAGAAAATATTCGCATTTGAGAATCAAACCCTGCACCTTGAGTCTATAAGGTAGACACCGTAACCATTATACCAGCCATCACCCCCTTAACCATTATTCCAATCCCAAAGTAATTGCCTTCTTTTTGGAGCCTACATTTTTCCCTCATGCTTTCTCTTTAATTTAGAGTCTTTGCACACATTTCATAGCTCCTGGAAATGTCCATGTAAACTTTGACCTTGCAGGAATGTTCTTTCTTTAATATGCTTTCAGGCTTGAGACCCACTAGGTCTGTGATGTTGCTGACCCCTCCCCCAGCATTGTCCCACTTTGAATAAGTTTATAGCTTGCCTTGAAAGGTATAACTTTGCATGCATATTTTAGAGAACCAGTATTGTTTTATGAAGAATGAAAATTTTAAGTGTTGCATTTGTGGTGTGTGATTTATTGCTATATTCAGATGAAAGTGTTTTTATTAATGAGTTCACATCAGATAATCCTTTTAAACCAGATATGCATCTGATCTTACTTCAGATAAAATAAGGAACTGCACATATTGGGATCAGATATAAGGGAGTGTTGGTGTATTCTGTCAGTTATGAGGTAGGGAAACATTTTCAGTGAATATAAACATGCTGGATGCAGAGAAATGCAGTGCTTGCATTAAAGGTATCATTGTGTAATGTGTGATTTTATAATCCACAGTCTTTTGTTAAGTGTGCCGAGACTGGTTAGCATTATGACTTGATTGTAGCTGGAGGATATACTTGTATTGTTGTCTCATGGCATCCTAAAAGGATGGTTTTGTCTACAATCCATACCTTACTGAGTTCTATAACTGGTTTTAGATTCTGCCATGCATTTAGAAAAACTGTTCAATCATACACCTTTGTTTTGTGAAAAGACAGATTATCTTGGAGGATTAAGGCTATGAAATATTAATTAGTTTTATTATGTTTTCTTGGGTTTAATTCCCTCACTATCAATTCCTGTTGCACAACTCAGTTCACTTAAGCAGATAGTGCTCTTGGGTCTCCCTTGAAAAGGGACACCTGTGCCTTCTGGATTATATGATTAATAATTAAAAAGTACTCTTTCCAGAGATGTGCAGCCTTTTGTCCCCATACTGAATCCTCTTGTTCACATATGTCACCTTTTAGGAAATATAGTACCCGCTTGGAGTGTCCAGAATCTGTTTAGTTACATGAAGGTGCATAATATCCCATAAACCTACCTGCAATGGCAGATGCCATAATACAAACAGTATGCAATTTGTATGCTAATTAGGTGTCCCTGGTTTTGGACAAGTGTTTCATATTTTCAAGGGCTTTGCCCTTTATTTTTGCATCTGCAGGTTGAGAGAGGTATATTTTCTAGTCCAGTCCCCCTAAGAAGTCTTAATATAATTTGTCCATTGATCTAGGCTAAAACCCCATGTGTATATATAGTAGTAAATGTTGGTCATTTTGGGTATCACCACCTTCCCTTTTCTTCTATTAACTTTCAGCTTTTCCTTCACTACCTCTTCCACCACTTATTCCTGCAGAATGTTTTAATGAGGAGCATAATGGAGCCAGAACGAATTTGTTTTTCACTTGAAATATCAGAGGTGATTTTATTTATTGAACTGATAGGACATTTATTTTACCTTCAGTGTTAGACAAATTTTTATTAACTTCCTTGTCTACTCTGTGACATAGAAGCATTGACCCCTAGCTATATGCAGTGACCTATGATTTTTTAGCAGTCCTGGAAGTGGATGAGACATTTGGGTCCTGGAAAATGTTGAGGTTGATTCCATTTGCATCTATCAGGGTGGGAGGGGGAACATGTGTGGGAATCCCCTTTTCCACTTCATCTGTTCAGTGGAGACCAAAGAGACAGCAAAAGTGTTTATCTCAAGAGGGCAGAATATCTGCAAATTTGAATCATGCCTGCACGACACTAGAAGCATCACTGGGCATGTGCAGTGAACAATCTTTAGCCCCCTCCCCATCTCTACCACAGATGATGACACCACTACCAGAGTTAAAATTTTACTCAAAGGTAGGAAATGAGTCACTGAAGCAAAAGGGGTAATGTTTGCCGCCCAAGTGTGAGAATGGAAACAAAAATTCTTAACCTTCTTGAATGGGAAGTGGTACTATACCAAGTAGGACAAGAGGTGTGACTGCCTCAGGTGCAACAATACAGAGGGAAGCTGATCTCTAAAAAAACATTTGTTAGCTTACAAGCTGTCTTTGACTCATTAAAACATCTGTCATACCAGAAGCCCACATACATCCTTATATTCCAGACCATTTTCCAAAATATCTAGTTAAAAACCATAAGTGAAACAAATGCAAATGACTTGTAAATCATGATTATTAGAAATCTGCAAACATGGGGCGTGGCCAAGGATGAACACAGGATAGCAGCAGATTTCTTCAGCTCCATCAATTTCACAGCACTGACAGGAAATAATTACTTTAAAAATTAATTTATGAAGTAATTTTCTTTCTAAATACGTTTGGAATATTTGTTTCTTGAATAATATCTAAAAAAGAAAGAAAATTTCAATAATATTCCTGTCAGAAAACACTTTGGAAATTTCTCTGTCAGCACCTCTGTTTGAAATGAGTTCCAGTAAGACAAATTCTCAAGATTCCAGCATCAAGAAAGAGCTTCAGTCTCTGATATCTACAATTCAGCAACTAACAACCAAAATGGACAAACTGGATACTAAAATTGATAACTTCATAGAAAAAACTACAAAACAAATAGATTTGTTACATCTAGACTTGCAACAACAGAAGACTCAGATTACAGGCATAGAAGAGACTGTAAATGACATGGAGAATAGAATCCAAGAAGAAGAAATCAACATTGAGTTTTTGCTGAAACAGAACACACATCTACAAATTAAACTTGATGACCTGGAAAATAGATCTAGGCGCAATAATATTAGGATTTTTGGACTGCCAGAAAATATAGAAGGTAACAATATTACTTCTTTTTTAAATACATGGCTCCCCAAAACTTTAGACTTGCCAGAAGCATTTTCTTTTAGTATTGAAAGAGCCCATAGATCCATATCTAATTTTAACTCTAACAAAAAGTATCCTAGATCAGTTATAGTTAGATTTCTATCATCCTATGACAAAGAGATGGTACTTAAATCTGCATGGGCTAAAACACCTGTTAAAATTAATGAGGCAACTGTGCGTTTTGACAATGACTATTCTTCCTTGGTAATAACTAAAAGAAAAGTTTTTCTGCCATTAATAAGAGAGCTTAAGAAAGCACAGTTTAAAACCTACCTTCTGTTAACTGCCAAACTAAAAACCTTTCTACCTGATGGCCCTAGAATTTTTGAAGACTTAGACTCTGCATTGCTGTATATAAAAAAAAAATAAGATTTTGGATAAAATAGAGGAAATGGAATGGGCTAGTCCTTCATTAAAGAGGTTGGCAACAGAAGCTTCTTGGAAGACTTCAGAGAGGAAAAAGAGACTAAAAAACAAATGACTTGTATGTTTTTTCTTTTTTTTCTCTCTCTCTTTTTTCTTCACTATTAATCTCTTTAAATACAGTTACTGCATCTTCAGAAAGCCACAAATATTCTGAAAAAGATTTAATCAAAGTTATTTTCTGTGTACAAAGAACTGTTTTTGTTTCATAAATAGTCAAAATATCTGAGGAACAAATAACAAGCTATCAATCAACTTGTTTCTCTTTGTGATAAAGAGACCCAAGGTTAGTAATTTGATACATTTTTTTCTCTATTCATGTTTTAAATAATGCCATTCTTTTTAGATTAAGCATTCAGTAAGGGGTGAGGGAGGGCAGGGAGAGAAGTATGATGAAAATATGATATGTGGAATAATAACTTATTAATTCTTTTTAAAAAAAAGTATATATGCTGTTTAAATACTGTTGCTAATTATTTTGCCATGATTCTATTGCTTATACTTGTTTATAAATAATCTGTCATGATTTAATTACTAATAATTAGAACTAAATAGTAGTAAATAATATGTTTCATATCTATCTTTATTAATATAAACAGCAAGTAATATTCCACTGTAGATACTTTTTATAGCTTCCTTTTTTATCTTTTCTCTTTCTTCTCTTATTCTCTTTTTTTTTCTACTCTCTTTTTTTTTCTTTTCTCTCTCTCTCCTTTTCTTTTATATAAGTACATTTACATGCTTTTGATAATACCGATACATGTATATAATAAGATTTGTATAAAAAATTGAATTGGGGCATAAAAAATTAGTTGTATTATATATTAATAACTGTAGGCTTAGTTTCACTGTCATAGAGACTGTAATAACTTGTAAAATACTTCACGAAGATTTTACTCTGTTTAGTTTCATTTGTATTGCTAAATGAATGTCAGTCACTTGCATTTATTAAAATTCCCGCCAGAATGTTAAGGGAGACAATTTGGGATGTGGGTTACCTCGTGAATAGTGTCCTCGAGTTGTTTTAAAAGCTTCAACACTCAGAATTCACGCAGAGAAGCTGAATGCAGTCAATTTGAACTTTGACCCCTGAATTCACACTGACACATCGCAGATTCAAGAAAAACACTCTACCAGGCAGTAGAACTGCTGCAAATGTGACTCTGCGATGGAAAATGAACTCTATAACATTTAAATGTGAGTTATTTTTTATAACTACTTACTTATTCATGTTATAATTTATAAAATATGAAAGTTATAATGATTTTAAATGATTCAGTATCCCATAGTAAGCAAGTGTCGTATTTTAGAAGGCATAGAAAGTAAAACATATATACATATGTTTTTGAAAGTTTACATGACTGCAACATATTAATGTATGTAAATACTTATGATTTAAACATATATAATACTACAATTCATTTGACTTATCTAACTGACAAGCATAAATATCATTATGATTTTATCTTAGAAGAAGTTGTCATGACATATTTTAAAGCAGCAGTTCAGATATACAAAATACAGATGGCTTTCTTCACAATGATTTAAGTATATCTGTGAATTTACATAGCTATGCAGTATAATTTGTAACCGTATCTATGAACATAAATATTTTATTTAACTGGCAATAATAAGTATGAGAAAAAAGCTTTGATGCAAGTAATTTAAAGTCTTTTAGAAGCTGTTAACTGCATTTCTATGACAGAAAATAGGAATATCCTAATATATGTAATGTCTGAACCATAACAGCCTAAGTTATTGACTCTAAATGAACATAAGAACTTATTTTTACAAACTTTGAATAAATTAATATGTAGATATGCCCTTTTTTTTTTTTTTTTTTCTCTCTCTCTCTCCCTTTCACTTCTTTTCTTTCTCTCTCTCTTCTCGGTCCTCAATATCAAGTTTATTTGAATGCTATTTGATTATAAATGTATTATACTAAATAGATGTACATAGTAGTATGAATTGTTTCTAAAAGTTCCTATTTGTTTATATGATGCTGATTTATCAAATGTTTAGCTTTGTCTTACTAGATAATCTAATTGAAAGAGGTTAACTTTAGTTAATAATAACCAGTATTAAATTGATAAGGTGGCAGCTGAGGTACTGCTGCCTTTAGGGTAGGGGGTTAACTTGAGTGGTATGTGCTACTCAAAGTTGGAGTTTTTAACTCCAGGCTGGGTGCAAGGTTTAATCCTTATATTATTTTCTTCTGTTTACTGTTGTTTGTATATAGTTCTGACATCCACAATACATTTTATAAACTCATTGTCACTACAAACAAAAACAAAGCTTATACAAAATCCCATAAGAGTTTCAATAAATACAGCTATATTTAAAGGTACACCTAAAGGAGGAGGTATAACATTACTTATTTTGTTAATTGTTATTCTGATTATAAGTTTTATATGTTTTAAAAATGCCAAATGACTTCTCTAAAAGGAATTTCTTTAAACATTAATGGACTGAATAATCCATGTAAAAGGGCAAGCTTAATGAGATACATTAATTTACATAACACCAACTTAGTATTCCTTCAAGAAACACATCTCCTAAAAAAGGATATTTATAAATTAGCCACTAATAAATATACAGTATTAGTTAGTTCAGAGCACACTCAGAAAAAAAGAGGAGTGGCTATTTTATGGAATAAAAGTATGCCCATACCTAAAACTATTAAGTCTTATGAAGATGATAAAGGAATGTTTTGTATGATTACAATACAAATTAATGGAAAGACATATACATTAATCAATGTATATTGGATACCAGGAATTGGTATTAATACAGTGAAATACCATCTTAATAAGATCATATCATTCTCTATAGGAGATATTATTTTAGCAGGTGACTTTAATTGTATCCTACATGAAAAAGATACTACTACTATAGGAAAAAGGAAAAGTACATCTAATGCAAAACATTTAAAGGATTTTATTAATTCTTATCATTTGAATGATATTAATAATCAGATTGACTCAAAATCATTACCATACACCTTTTTTTCTAACAGATATAAAACCTATTCAAAAATAGATAGTCTTTATTTCTAACCAGATGGTAACAGAATTAATTAACTCTAAAATCATTTCGTGTCCTATATCAGATCCTAATTCAATTGTCTTTGAGTTCATGATAAAAAATACTTACAATGTTCAGATCAAAAGGATACCAGCATACTTAACTCAACTAAAAGACTATAAAGATTATGTACTTTCAGAAGTGCAACATTTTTTAGACATAAATAATACTCCTGAAGTCTCCATTGTTTATGTTTGGGATGCTTTAAAATCATATCTATATGGACAAAGTATCAGATGGTATAATAATAAAAGGAAATCTTGGGATAAGGAATTATTAGATATTCAAAGTAAATTAGACTCTTATAAGCATAATAATAAAGAAAATATTATGGACAAAAAAGTCATTGAAGAAATAAACAAACTAAATGAGAAATACAAAGAAATTTTAACTTATAAAGTTAAAATAACTTTAGAGAAATACAAGTTTTTGTCTTACTCAATAAGTCCCAAATACTTACATAGACTTAAAAATAAAACAAAAAGGTTGAATAAGCAAAATCATATTAAAGAAATTTTCTCTCTAAGGAAAAAGAAGAATGTTTCTAGTCTACCAGAAATATTAGATGAATTTAGAAATCACTTTCACAAAATTAATCATAATAACATTAACATGGAACCTAAAGATAAAATAAAGAAATTTATAACTACAAACATGAATAAAAAACTTAATAAACAACAGACTAAATTATTGGATAAAAATATTTCATATACAGAGGTTGTTACACAAATAAACAAGCTTAAATCAAATAAAGCACCAGGTAATGATGGTATTATACCAGAGATATATAAAATTCTTTCTAAAAGTACATACTCATTAATACATAAGGTTTTTATTTTGGCCCAAAATGAGTTAATAACTCCCCCATCTTGGCAATACACATTTATTTTGCCAATTTTAAAACCCAATAAAGATCCAACTAGATGCACTTCATATCGACCTATTTCATTACTTAATGTTGATTATAAAATGTTTATGAGTATTTTTGCTGATAGATTGAAGACAATCATCCCAGGCATTATAGATATAGATCAAATAGGCTTCATTGTAAATAGAAATACTTTTGATAATATAAGGAGAACTCTAACATTAATTGATTTTGCAAATAGGAGAAAGAATGATTTAACACTTATTAGTCTCGACATAAGTTCAGCATTTGATTCAGTAAGTTGGGACTACTTGTTTATCTTACTGAAGTGCACAAACTTTTCAGATGCATTTGTAAATCTGATTGAACATTTATATAAAGGAGCATTGGCTTACATTAAGACAGGAACATATGTCTCACAAAAAATACCCATTTTAAAAGGTACAAAACAAGGGTGTCCACTCTCTCCATTATTATTTACTTTAATAATGGAGCCTTGGGCTAATCTGATCAGAAACAGTACTGATATAGAAGGATTTGATATAGATGAAAATACAACATCTAAAATTCAACTTTTTGCAGATGATGTTCTAATTACATCAGCAGGATCTAATTCTTCTATGCAGTCCCTATTTGATAAAATGATGAAGTTTAAAAATATTTCTGGTTTAATATTCAATGAAGAAAAAACTAAAATACTACCTATATATACACGAAAAAATGTTCTCATTAGTGATTTTAGTAAATATATACCCAATTCAGGTCAGATAACATACTTAGGTATAATATTAACTAAAGATATCAAATCTATTATACATAATAATTATAATACCTGTCTTCTTAATATACAAAATCTTTTCAATACCTGGAATAATATGTTTTTACTATGGAAGAGACTTACAATTATTAAAATGATAATATTCCCTAAGATATTATACTTAATACAATCAATAATACTCCCACCTACAAAAATAATTATCAAAAAATTGAATACACTAATGTTAAATTTCTTATGGGCACCTAATAGACCTAGGATTGCATTAAAGAAACATACTAATAGCTGGTCTCAAGGGGGCATTTCTTTTCCAGACTTTAACTTATATACTATCTCTTCTATTATAAAAGTTATTACTTTGTTAAAAGATCAGTCATATGTTGCAAAATGGAAAGATTACTGGGAACTAATTAGTATTCACTTCATGAAAATCTCTTTAACACATAAAAATATGATTGTAAATAACTCCATGTTATGGTTACTAAAATAATTTTGTACTTCACCTATTACACCAAAATATATAGTTAGTTATCCATTAAACATTATTATTAGTTATCGTAATTTTATATTCATGCATCCTAAGTATAAGGAATGGAATTTTATTATATTCCTATAATGTATACACAAGGTATGCTTTTGTCATCCACTTCTGAAAGAACTCATTTAGTCACAGAAAATGATCTAAAGTACTGGTATCAGTTGCTATCTGATAATAAAGTTAAAAATTTAGACTTCTTAAAACAAGAATTTGATCTGAGAGAAACTTGTTGGTTAGAAGTTCAGACCTTTAGACAACATCTTATTAATAAAATTGATTTAATGTCTATAACAGTTAAAGAATCTATTCCAACACTGATTGATTACTTGATATTAAATTTACAACATAAAGTTTCTGATAAAGGTAAGCTTTCATACATACATAAAATTATCAGAGAAGAAACTTATTACAGTGTAGATACCTATTGGAATTATTTCACTTCCATTAATGGTGAATCACCAAATCAACAAGATAAACAATATATATTGGAATCTGCCTGTAAAACTACTTCTTCCATTATTTGGAGACTTTTTACTTGGAAATTTTTACATAGATCCTTTTATGCACCTTTGACGATGAATAAAATAAATAATAAAGACAATCTATGTAAAGGATGTAATGTAGAAATTAATGCTGATTGGGCACATATGTTTTATGACTGTATAAAATTGAAAGAATATTAGAAGTCAATCAATGATTTATTGCAGGCTCTTTTTACAGATAATTTCATTATTTCTAAATCTCTTATATTATTCAACACTCCTGTTCCTCAAAGTGTTAAAAAGGTTAAGCTTCCCTTGTTATGGTCTATTCTAGCAGTGGCTAGAAAAATAATAACCAGAAATTGGATTTCAGATACTCCTCCTTCGTTTAATGAATTTAAAAATGTTATGACTGTAGTGTGCCATATGGAATTGATGACAATAAAATCAAGAACTACTAGAAAAACATCTTACTATATTATATGGGATACTTTACAAAATCTGTTAAAAAATCTTAGCTTCAATAGCATGGTATTTTAGTTTAATTAATTGATTTGATTGTAGTGGATGTCTTTGTAAATACTTTGGTTATGTTATTGAATGTTATAACCATTTCTATTTTAATTACTTGTATAAAATTGTTATGATATTTATTTTGTATGTTAAACACAATAAACTTGTTTAAAAAAAAAAAAAAGAAATCTGCAAACATAAATGTTATCAGTAAAAAAGTCTTCATTACAGTGGTAGTTGTGCATACATATTTTATAACAATGATGTAATATATTATAATGCCTCACAAATCCAGAAAGTTTAATAGCTAATTTTTCATATCTTGGAAATAGGTAAAGCCTACCTATGTAGATATAATGTTAGAGTAGTTCTGTCAAGCCTGAATAGAGCTCGCATAAGACAACAATAAATTCCTCTCCTGGTGCTTGTTTATGACATAGTTACATAAATATGAAAACTTTTCCTTATTTGTATAATTTTCTGTATAAATAATATGGAATATCTCTTAAGATACAGAATTTACAGTGCAAATATCAATGACAATTTTCTTACAGCATCTAAAATTTCACCTGATGCCATGCAATATTTTGCCTTTTTAGCCATAAAAATATCATTATTTAACTCAAACTCATGTCAGCATCATGTGCAGTCAGTATAGCTTGCCAGTTTCAATGCTGCCTGTCCCTTTTTTCCCATTTATCCCATAACAAAGCCATGTATATCCTACTTAATAAACTTGATGGAGGCTTCTAATATCCTGGCTTCTATAAGCAGTTTTATTAAGTCATGTTTACCTATTTGATTTATTTGATTTCCCTGATCATATTTAATAAGCAACACAAATATTCTTCTGAAACATATTTATTCTGTAGACTCAGTTTTTAATCTCTCACATACTTCGCACCCTCAGTTCCCCTTAATTGCTCCCAGTTATGACACTTCTTCTGCCTTATCCACAAAACTTCTAATACCCCCAGTTCCTTGCTCCTGGAATCTTATTCAAACCAATCAGACATACCTCAGATTCCCAGACATGATATGTTGGCTCTTTAATACCCATGTAATTGAATCAAAAATATTTTCTGTTTGCTCTACCTTTTTGTTTGGAGTGGTTTGCACGCAGAAGTTGAGACTACCAGGCAATTCCTTGTTTTTTGACTGACTTGGTAATAAATCCTTCCACTCAGATTCATAGTTGAGATTTTGTATATAGTACCCTAGACAGAGCTGGGTAGATTTTTGATAGTCCTGAAGATGTGGCACTAACAACTTCCCCCCTTCAGGTGTCAAAATTATCTCTTGCTATTTCACCCTAGCTTGCTTTTTCCCATATAGATTCATAGGTTTATAGATTAGTACTAAGCTAACTGCCCTTGTGAGCCATTTTAAGCCTAGCCAATTGTCCCTTGTGAGACTCAAACCCTGAACCTTATGTTTGCAAGGCAAATACCTTAACCATTAGGCCACCCTCCCAACCCTCTTTTTAGTCTTGTTTGGGAATTTTTTTTTCCTGGGTCAAAAAGAAAGACCCGAGACACATATAGCAACAATGAACCCACAAACATTTTATGGTTTGAACTCTTTGGTCCATCTCACATTTTTATAAATACCATTTTCTTAGCATATCCAACATTTTTAATAATGTTTGTTTCCAGTGTTTTATCATTGTGTCCTTAGTAGATTTCATCATTCACATACCCAGATATGTTATTTTAGCATGTTGCGTTAACTGTAGGTAGGTTTGTACTAAATCCCAAGAAGAGATATAATTTAATATATAAAGCTTTATCTTACCTTTATTAAATTCATAGTTGGAGATTGTTGTAAACTACACTAAACATTTAAATAACTTAGTTATGTCTCTACGTGAATCTGTTATGTATAATATTATATCACTGTAGAACAAGGCCAGCTTTTCTTCTATTCCCACCCATCTCCAGTCTCTTATGTAAGACAGTCTTATTTTTTTTTTCAAATGCTCTAGGTAGATCACAAAGAGAAACAGCAACAATGGACATTCTTGCCCAGTGCCATTTTAATCTCAAGCATTTTTGACATGGGGACATTTCGAAGGAGTGTGGACATTTCTTTTTATTACAGCTGTAGTATCCTGTAGGTCTGTAAAAGGCTTATTAGTTCCGATGGAAACCCCATTCTAATTATAGCTTCTTAAAGGAAACTCCATTGTACGATGTTGAATGCTTTCTCTGCATATAATGAGACTAATACTAACAATTTGTTTCCCAATTCATCCTGTTTGTGAATCATAATTAAATGTCTGCCTAGCTATAATTAACCTACACTGATTTGCTTGCATTAAATCTGGAAGAATATCTGCTATTATTGATATAAATATCTTATAATCATGATTTAACATTGAAATTGGTCTATATGACCCTACGGAGAACCTTGCCCTCTTTCTATATTAACGTTATTACAGCTTCTTTCCATGATTGTGGGACCTTTCTCTGTGATAATACTATATTAAATACACCTGTCCATATTGGGGCTACAGCTGCCTTGACATCCTTGCACAGCCCAGTGGGGATCTGATCTCCCCCTTTAGTCTTTCTTGTTGCTTGCAGTTATAGCCCTGATTCTCATTCCCCTTTTTAATAACAGGATCCGCTAGCTTTATAGCTGTTTCCTCTGCTATTCTGAGCAGAGCAAGATCTTTCAAAACATATTCCACCTCATTCCACTCATCATAAAGATTCTTGCCTCTGTTTATAATTCTTGTAAGACGTTGTAAAGACTAGACCTATTTCAGTCAGATCACATGTCACTTTTCACATCTCTGTTTCTGAAAATACCTCTTTCTACTTTGTGCTGCCTCAATTTACAAACCAAGTATCTTTGCTGTTTAGGTGTGTTAATATCTTTATACCTTTGCTTCAAAAGGTCCTGCTGTAGTTAAAACCATGCTTGTTCAAGTTATTCTAGTTATTTCACTTCCTCTTCTCCCAAATCTTCCTCCTTATCCTGAAGCATATTTTTAGTCACTACTTATCTATTATGTTCCATTCTCATGCTTCACTTTTCAGTGGCCTCAATCTTTCTTCTAACTCTTCTCTCTTCTCATCCCATCATTCTACCAAATCAGTATTTAACCCTTCCTATCACTGTGTTTAATTTCCCGATTATCTTCTTTTTCCATGTATTATATAACCATTCTAATTTTAGCCACCAATATTTAGCAGCTTTTTTACTATGTGGAGGGTCCATCTCTAGAGGGGAGTGATCCAACAATAAGCTCTTAGCAAAGCATATCTGCCATGTATATCTGTCTTTTCTTCCTCAGTTACAGGCAATGCCTCTTTCCTCACCAATATTAATACCCCTCTTTCTCCGAAAGCATTCACATAGTAGCACGAGGATTGACTTGTTCTCACCAGCTCCAAATGTTCCTCCTAGTTTAAATGAGTCTTTTTCAGCATAATTACTTCACCTCTACATTTCTTATGTAGTTCAACACTTTCTTAATCCTGTCTTAGTTTGGTTATTTACATTCACGGTGGTGCAGCAGTTAGCATTGCCGCCTCACAGCAAGAGGTTCTCCGGTTCGATCCTCAGCTGGGGTGCCTTCTGTGTGGAGTCTGCATGTCTTCCCTGTGGTCACGTGGGTTTTCTCCAGATGCTCTGGTTTCCTCCCATATCCCAAAGCCATGCTGTAGGTGGATTGGATACTCTAAATTGGCCCTAGGCATGAGTGTGTACATGTGTCTGACTTCCGTGGAAGGTTAGGCACCAGGCTGGCAACTCAGCACCATAAAAACTCCATTGCCAATCATGAGCGGACAGGTGATCCGCTGTGGTAACCCCTAACCGGGAAAAGCCGAAAGAAGAAAAAGAAGTTAGGCAATTTACATTCCAGGGTGAAACATTTAATGACATTTTCCAACACTTTTTTAACTCAACTTCTTTTCACCCTTTTGTTGCTGTACCTATATCTGTGTTGTTATATGTCTATTTGTAGCATGCTGTGAATCAACACATTTTTAACCATATCTCTTTTATTTCCCATTTTGTCTGCTCAAAACAACAAACCCATTTTAACTGTAACCAGAAAAAAAATACTGTGTACATCACTGTTCTCTTCCTTTCACTTATTCTGCAAGCTTTAGCTCTTCATTGGTGTTGAAAAGACAATTGCATTTCTCCTGTACCCCCCATCCCAGTAGTAAACAGAAAAAGTGTCATATATACCTTTTTTTCCACATTAAAAGTAACTTATCATGCTCAACAATTTATTCCATTAACAATAATAAAATACTTCCTATCTCAAAAAATGAGTGCTAATAAATAGAAGTGATGTAAATTGTTACACAAAGCATTGCGTCCATAGGATGCAGTGGTATAACTGGTTCATCTAGTGCCCACAGCAGTTCCTCAATATTGTGCTCTTCATTAGCTGAGAAGTAAAAAAAAAAAAAAAATTGCGATCAGGTACCTGGAGCTCCAGAAATTGAGAAATGTAAGAGCCAATCAGGTCCTGTTTCTAAGCCCTGCTCTCAAACCTCCTTCCTCACATTTTAGTAAAAAAAAAAAAAAAAAAAAAAAAAAAAATTTTTATATATATATATATATATATATATTCACTTCTAAATTTTGAAATCTCAAAATCTCGAGTTTCAGGACATTGAGTTCAGAATCTCGAGATCTTGGAATCTCGAAAATGTGAACCCTTCCCCGAAACACCACTAAACACATAATAAACAAGTGCACCCCCCACAACTTAAATATACCAACTCCGTGATCACATTACAGCGTGGACAAGGGAAATCTCCCAGTCCGCTCTGTATGCTGATTTCCATTCAGGATTTCGAAGTTTTAAAGCTTCGAACATATGGTCTTCAATCAAATGATATTCGAAGTTTTGGACTTTGAAATCTGAACGTAACCCATATATATATATATATATATATATATATATATATATATATATATATATATATATATATATATATATACACACACACACACATTATATATGTATATGTATATATATATATATATATATATATATATATATATATATATATATATATATATATTTTTTTTTTTTTTTTTTTTAAACTGTAGCAATCTGATTTTATATCCCACACAAAGTGCTACAATGCTCAAGCTTAGGATGAAAAAAGAAAATTTTTTTTTACTTCAAAATTGTAGCAAACTGCTTGCTGCAAATCATGTAGCAAACAGTTGCTACAGTTCATACCCACTCAAAGAGCTACAGTGCTCAGGTTTTAGTTAAAAAAAAGAGAAACAAATATTTTTTTTTACTTTTAAACTGTAGCAAACTCCTTGCTACATACTACAGTTTTGACCTTACACACAGTGTAAGTAAACTTACCTACAGTGCACAGATTTTACTTAAAAAAATGGAAGAAAGAAAAAAATCTGGTTTTAGTTTTAAATTTTACCAAGCTGTTGCTACAAATCTAACTAACAGTTAGACCATACATGGAGAGCTACAGCACTCAAGTTTGACTGCAAATGCAATACTGGGTTTTAAAAGTCAGTATGCACTAAAGAGTGATTGAGAGGATTGATTGGATAGCTGATCATGCCCTGCTAACACTTTGCACTGAGGGCAGTTCCCCCTTTCTTCTCACCTTAGTGACATTACTGATAGGCTGACAATATAAGAAATGTGCATATTCTAGACCATGTTTAATGTGGTGACACTTTATTCAGTAATCTGCAACCTGTCAGTTTTGACTAACGTCAGTCTTGAGTTCATATTGAAGACGAAGCGGCTAACTGCTCCTAATTTTAAATAATACAATGGGAACCATGATATTTATGCATTCTCCACATAGTAGAATTGCAGCTCATACTTTATCTGAAGGCTTCCCTAGTGTACTTAAACTATACCCCCCTGATATTAGTTTTCATTTATTAGGACTGCTACAAAAGCCATGATTTCCTCTGGGATTATTTCTGAACAAGCATTCTGAGTGCATGCATACTTTTAGATAAATGAGTCTAAACCCCTCCCCACACACAAACACAGGACTAAACTTTAAACTGGTAAATAAACAGTTATGCCTCCCTAAATCTGTAAATCTTTTTACTGAAAATCACAATCTGAGATTACAAAACACTAAGATGAGTGAAAAGTCATGCCAACATATGTGACAGGTGAGGTCTACTTCTACATTTTTTTTTTCAAAACAAGTTTATTGTTTTAACATATAAGAGAAATATCATAACAATTTTATACAAATAATTAAAAATAGGTATTATTATAATATTCAACAAAACAACTAAAGTATTTACAAAGACATCCACTACCATCAGATCAATTAATTAAACTAAAATACTGTGCTATTGAAATTATAATTTTTTTTAACAAATTTTGTAAATTATCCCATACAATAAAATGTGATGTTTTTCTAGTTGTTCTCATTCTAATTGTGCTTATTTCCATATGACACATTATATTCATAACATTTTTAAATTCATTGAACGAAGGAGGTGTATCTGAAATCCAATTTCTAGTTATTATTTTCCTAGCCACTGCTAGGATAGACCATAACAAGGGAAGCTTAATATTTTTAACACATTGAGGTACAGGTGTGTTGAATAATATAAGAGACTTAGAAATAATGAAATTATCTGTAAAAAGAGCCTGCAAAAATTAATTAATTGACTTCCAGTATTCTTTCAACTTCATACAGTCATAAAACATATGAGCCCAGTCAGCATTAATTTCTACATTACATCTCTTACATAGATTATCTTTATTATTAATTTTATTCATCATCAAAGGTGTATAAAAAGATCTATGTAAAAATTTCCATGTAACTTTGAATTTCTTATGGTTGAGACCATAAGATCGAAGTTTTGAAACTTAGAAATTGAAATAAGATAAAAAAATAAAATAAAATAAAATAAAAACAAGACAATCTTTTTTTTTTTTTTTTTACATATCGCCCCTTGTTAATTAAATATACCAACTCTGAGATCACACTGTAGCAAAGAAAATGGTAACTATACTGTTTCTCATTGTATGGCGATCTCCATTTAAACATTTAAACAGTTTAAAGTTTCAAAAGTTTGATCTTATGGTCTCAACCATGCGAAATCTGAAGTTTTGAAGCTTCAAAATTTAGAAGTAGACCCAACAGGTGTAGGATTAGGAAGAAAACTTCCGCCTCATTCTACCCTCTCCACCTATCGCCTATACAGTAAACAAGCAAGTTTCAAGTTCCAGTTATTAAAGTCAGAATTTTTTTCCATTGTACATCTATCACAAATCAAGTCAGCTTATCCATTCAATTTTATTAGCTATAGAGAAAAGTCCCAATAACTGTCCATTCTTCAAGTATTACTGCTCTCCCTCCAGTTCCTCACTTTCTGGGATTTGACTAATATTGTTATCAGGATTTTGTACTGAGTCTGTTACTCTCTTAAAGTTTCTCTGCGTGCTCTTCTGCTTGCCTAGCATTTTCTACCTGGAAAAAACTTAGAAGGCCATTTTTCTCTGCCCTTGGTTGTTCCTAGCAGCTCCGAGCCATCTTCTTTGCCATCTACTGTTGGCTGATACAAAAGTACTCTAAATTGTCCACGTTTCCCTAATTCCACTAAAGCTCACTCACAGGCTTGGAAAGTCTTAAATCTAGTGAGGAGAATGATTTAAGAATCACTGGGTAAATTAATTTAATTTAAATTTCAGGATCATCATGTTGCATCTCATAAAGCAGGGAATGAACTTATTTTTCTTCAACCTGGTACCGACAGAATAATCTTGGTCTGCGAACCTTCTCTTTCCTTCGTTTTACAGGTTTTTCCCTTTCTGTCATAATTCACTTAACAGTCTCTCTTTCAGTCTGTGTGCTCATTTTATTTCTATTTCTTGGGAAAACCCTATACATTTGATGAGATGTATTTCCATAAACTGCTTAGAGTCACAGCCCTCCAAGCCTTCTGGCACATTGGTAAATTGAAAGTTTTCTCTTTGTCTGCCTTCCAGCTCCAGTAATTTTTCCTTAATTTCTTCCAGAACCAGCTCCATTTCAGTCACCTGGAGTATATGATTGCTGCCAATGATTTTCATTTTCTGTGTGCCATCTGAGTGTGCAGTTAGCACTTGCTCAACTTCTTCTATTCTCTTATTTATTTATTTTATTTATTTTTTATTTATTTATTTGCAGTTGGTTTGCCAGGATAGTCCATTGGGCCAAATGAACCCGTTTTCAATGGAGTCCTGGGGAGAAAAGCTCCAAAACTAAGTAGGTTACAGTAGGTTATTCTTATCGTCGGGTAGTCTTATCGTCTTATGCATATATTCTTCAGGGGAATTGTTCATTTTGTCTGTTTCATTATAAACTTTGTCTAGCTTCTCATTCATTTCAGCCATTTCTGACCCTTCTCTCAAACTTGTTTGTTCTTTGTCCATCCATGTGCTGTCACCCACTACAATGAATCCCCAGATATTTGTTGCTGACTTATTTTCATTTAATTTTTTTTTTATTTTTCTACCCCCCCCCCCAAGCATTGAAACCTGATTTCTGAGCTTTTAAGTCTGCAATATTGTCTGTTTTACTCTTCAAAAAGGCAAACATATAACTTTTTACACAATGCGGGTCAGAGAGCTACACTTTTCAGTTTCACATCACAACAGAAATCCCTAAGTCAGTTGGTTTTGGAAATATTAATGTATAATGCATTAAAGATGAACAGTAGCAGTATATTTTCCTGTCTCCCAGTATGAAACTTCATACCACACCATCTTAAAAATATTTGACAGCTCACAAACTGTCAGTATGGGATCACCATTATGAATGTTTATAGACAGTTGCGTTGTGGTGACAAATAGGTCTGCTTCCCAGGGGCCCACATTCCTTTGATACCGCTCTGACTGGAAGTCTAAGCTATTGTCAGTAGTGTCGTTCTCTGAACTGTCCACTCCCAGGTCAGGTAAATAATTAGTAGTTTCTTATCTAGTCCCAATGTGCCACCCATCTCTCACCTATTTCTCAGTCATGTGATGTTTATCTTTTCTCATTTTACTCTGTAGCTCTAACCTAATGCCATACCTTTCATACACTCTCAGTTACTTACAGGGAACTCCATCTAAACTCTCTGAAAGCAGTATATAGTCATCCTTGAAAGATGAAACCAAACACAGATTTGTGTTTCCTTGTCTTCCTTTTCCAGTCTATTTCTGACCCCGACAGCAGCTTTACATTGACCAGTATAAATATACCTGGTGAGAAGGTATAGCCCTCTGAAGAAAATGGTAGCTACATAGGCTCTCTGTTAACCATCATCTCTAAAAAGGGGGAACCTATACAGTTCTTTAGGCCATCAACAAACCTCTGCCTCAAGCCCTTCTGTTTCAGGCCATTCACAGAAACTCTCATTCACCCGTGTCACAAATCTTACAGATATCAAGATAAAAGGATAAACAGGTCACACAGACAAACCATTCAGTAAAAAAAAAAATGCAAGAAAGATACAGCCAAGCTAGAGTCTTCACCATGTAATATCAACCTCATATAACGGAAGCCCATCAGATAATGAGATATATGCAAATGAGTGCTTAATGATATACCAGTGTTTCAGCTGCAAGGTTTCTGAATGCTTATGACTTTTTACTTTTTAAGTCTTTATGGATTAGGTGTTACCCCAATAGGTGTAGACATGCATGTTCCAGCCTTTTTTTTACCTCATCAGTAAACTTCAGAAATACAGACCTTAACTCATTACATCCGAATGACACCTCCAGGTGCATCTGCAGTTAACTCCTACTGACGTCTCTAGGCATCAAATATTGCTTGTTCATATTTACATCAATAATTCCAAAACCATGCTATGTACAAGGTTTTAAAATATTTCATCTTAAAGCTTACACAATGGCAAAGTCAACTACATTAATATCTGGCCACTGTCTACTGCAGGTAAATAGATATTAACTGTTGTTTTTATGATATTAATTTATATAGATATAATTTTCATATTTGTCTAAATATTTCAACAACCAAGTAACACAGAAAGAACTCCTTAGCCTGATATCTTGTCTCCAGAACCTGACTGACTTCTTCAAATCAGTCTCCAGAGCCATGGGCAAGGGTAAGGTGGTCCACACAGCCTATCTGGACCTTGCCAAGGCCTTCAACACTATTCCCCACTCTGGAATTATAGATAAACTTACTAAGCTGGGCATTAATCCCTACGTCACCCGATGGGTTGCCACCTGGCTTACTGACAGAACCCACAGTGTAAAAGTAGCCAACTCCAAATCCAGCTCCAGACAAGTGACAAGTGGAGTACCTCAGGGTTCAGTCCTGGGGGCGCTCTTGTTTGGCATCTACTTCTTTGAAGTACAGGCCAACATTAAGGGGCTCTGGCTAACAAAGTTCGCAGATGACTGCAAACTGGGAGCCATTATTGAATCCCCAAATGATGTGGATATTCTACAAAGGGGCCTTACACAAACAGATACTTGGTGCCAGAGCCATGGTCTCAAGCTCAATACCAAGAAATGTATAGTTATCCCCTTTGGGAAAAAAACATGCACCCGTGAATTACCACATAGGTGGCAGTACACTAAACACCGAAAGTGTGATAAGAGACTTAGGGACACAGGTGGACAGTGATCTCACCTTTGATAGCAACATCACCACAACAGTCAGGAAATCCTTCTATGTGGTGCATCTCATCACTAAGGGCTTTTCATCCAGAAAAAAGGAGGTCATTGTTCCACTGTACTCATCCCTCATTAGACCCATTATAGAATACAATGCCCCGTTTGGTATGTACCTCTCAAGACATCTGCAATAACTGGAAAGGCCGCAGAAATACCTCACTAAAAGAATCACAGGCCTAAAGTAGATGCCCTATGCTGACCATCTAAAACAACTCCACCTCTACTCTGTCACATATCGTCTACTCAGCGGTGATCTCTGCTTAACATACAAGGCCATTTCAAACCCAGACCTGCTGGACATGCTACACTTAAAGAAATCCCAAACCCTTAGAGACACATGCTCTAGGGATCTAAACCTTGTCATCACAATGAACAAAACATGCTGGAGGGATAGGTTTCTGACCCAGAGACTCCCCAGACTCTGGAATAGACTGCCCATACATGTCAAGCAGAGTGCCTCTTTGGCCCTCTTCAAAAGGAACCTTGATGATTGGATGGGAGATAGGAAATTCACCCGGGGATCACGTCAGTCGCCCTGCTAGACAGGGGTCCAGGGAAGTAAATACTGTGGGAAGAAATAGCCAGGGAATTGTTAAGGCTAGGCTTGTATAGGCCCTAGGGCCAATAGCTTAGTACCAACCTATGAACCTGTGAACCTATATGAAAGCTCTCAGCTGGATGAATAAAGTGCTACTGACAGCATGTGTGTAACCTGAGTGGTTGCTGAAATATTGCAAATTGTTTGCAAAATATTACAAATGTAATAGTTACTGTGTTTAGTATTACTTATAAAATTTGTTTTAAGACCTAGAACCTAAAAAAATATTACCACTATAAAAATAATTTGTGCTGAAGAGTTTGCTATTTATACTTCTTTCATAATCCCACTGGTTCCAGAAATAGGAACATTTGTTTGAAATGTGAGGACATAATTTGATTCTGTCAAAAGGCTTAGGCTCCGCCCATTGGAAGTTACAGTACAAACTTCCTGAGATCCATTGGAGGGAATGAGTTACAATCAAGTGTGGTGTCTTTGGTTTGGATGTTATTTGGGATATGTTGCAGGCACCCTAATGTTTATAGACGTCTGATTTGATTTTAATCTCTGTGTTTCTAAAACAATCCACTTATGCTGCACAAATTCAAAAGACCATTTATTGTCTTCCTTTAGTGTCAGCTGCCAATATAACTGATAAGTCTCATTCTATAATTCAGTGAAGAATCCATTACATTCAAGCTTTCATCTAATATGCAGTTTTAATTATACTTCCATCCTAATTCAATATCAGCCTCTGTATAGGTTTAGTACCAAGTGAATGGAGAATAGCAATGGTCATTCCCCTGCAAAAGGGTAGACCTTCCACAGATCCAGTCAAATTTACACCCATAATTCTGACCAGCCTCATATGCAAAGGCAGGGAAAGACTTATCATGAAATGAGTCCATCACAACATAGGGCACCTCCAAACACTGGACCCATCTCAGTTTGGATTCATCAAGGTCAGGTCATGCTCATTCAACCTGTTGGATTTTTTTTTGAACAGGTCACCAGAGCAATGGATGAAGGCATAATGGTACGCACTGTATACCTCAACCTGACCAAAGCTTTTGACACAATTCCCACGCATGCATAGTAGAAAAGATAAATAAACTGGGAATAAACTCCTATGTCATCCTCTAGATCTACAATTGGTTCACAGATAGGATGCAGATAATCAAAGTAGGAGAAGTTACCTCCACAAAGAGACCAGTCACTATTAGAGTCTCACAGCATTCTGTGCTGGGACCTCTCCTGTTTGGTATCTACTCTTATGAAGTAAAAGACAATACCAAAGGCCTCTGGCTGACTATGTTAGCAGATGACTGTAAGCTAGAAGCAGTCACTGAATCACCAAAGGACTTATAAAGCCAGCAAGAAGCTTTGTCTCAAATAAATAACTGGTGTCAAAATCATGGTCTGAAAATAAATGCTAAACATGCATTATTGTATGCTTTGGGAAGTCATCTACCCCAGCGTACTACCACATTGACAGTACTCCAGCTGACCCACTGGTTTGGGATTTGGAAACTTATGTGAACATTGACCAAAGTGTTCACCAACATTTGTCTATTGTTGTAAGAAAGTTCTTCTATACTGCACAGTTTATAAACAAAGGGATTGCGTTTAGATCTAGGGATATCATTGTCCTATTTTACTCAGCCCACATTAGGCCAATCATTGAATATAATGTCCCATGGCATGCATCTCCTCAGACATATGCAACTACTGGAATGCCTGCAGAGATACCTTACTAAAAGGATACAAGGCCTAAAAAACTGACTCAAAGCCCTGTCACTATATTCAGTATCCTACAGACTGCTAAGAGTTGACCTGTGTCTGGCATACAAGGCATCCTCTGACCTATTACTGATAGAGTTACTGCACATCAACAAGTCATATGAAATCAGAAAAAAACTTGATCTAGGGATCTAAACCTCTCAGTAACATCAACAGAACAGTTTGGAGGGACAGGTATATTTTGCAGAGGATTGTGATGCTGAGAAACAGACTCCTCATCCACATAAAACGAAATTCATCCCTGTCCATTTTCAAGCTCAACTTTGACCTGTAAATGGGAAACAGAACGTTTACCCCAGAACTGCCCCCTGTCCTACTAATGGACACAGGTAGATCCTAAATGCTTTATCCCATGCATGGATCCCCTCAAATTATGTATGGTATGATTCCAGTTATTCTTATTAGGGGTAACATTTAATTATCAGTCATGGGATAGGCAAAGGTCAATCCATAACCAAATGAGATACATTATTGTGAGCACAAAAAGGGAAAATGGCTAAACTTAAAATGGCCTGCAAGGGCAGCTAGCACATTACTTGTCTGTGAACCTATGAACCTATAATTTCTGATCTCCTTGATGCCATCTAGTAACATCACATCCTTAAACATTTTTGCCAAATATTTATCCATCCATTGTCCTTACTCCCACCAAAATTCCTTCCAGGACAAATTTTCAAACTTTAATCAAGATAGGGTGATTGTTAGATTTGTGCTTGTATTCTGGTGTGTGTGTGTGTGTGTGTGTGTGTGTGTGTGTGTGTGTGTGTGTGTGTGTGTGTGTGTGTGTGTGTGTGTGTGTGTGTGTGTATATGTGTGTGTATATGTGTGTGTGTGTGTGTGTGTGTGTGTGTGTGTGTGTGTGTGTGTGTGTGTGTGTGTGTGTGTGTGTAGTGTGTGATAAGATTTGACAATTCCTTGTCCTATTTTTATGATATTTCCTAGCCCCCACACAAAAATGCCAGCTTCTCAATACCAAGCAACTGGATAAATAGGGTGTCATTGCCTTAAAAAAAGCTTAACAGTAAAATCCCAGCAGAACCAAATGTTGTCTGGATCCATTTAGAACAGGTACCTTCCCTATCCCATGCATTATCAAGAATGGCATACATATACCCAGCTATTACAATGTAACTGTTCCCTGTGTCAATGCTCCTTCCATTAGGGAAGTGTTTACTCTGCTTAAGAGTAACTCAATAAATCAAGGCAGCTCTAGCATGGTATACATATACCCAGTTATTACAGGGTAATTGTTCCCTTTGTCAGTGTTCCCTCCTTTAGAGAAGAGTTTACACTTCTCAGGTGTACCTCCATAAATCAAGGCAGCTCTAAAATGGTGTGCATATACCCAGCTATTACAGTGTAACTGTTCCCTGTGTCAGTGTTTACTTCATTAGGGAAGTGTTTATTCTGCTCTAGAGTAACTCCATACTTCAAGACAGCTCTAGAATGGTAGACATATACCCAGCTATTACAGTGTAACTGTTCCCCATGTCTGTGTTTCCGCCATTAGGGAAGTATTTACACTGCTCAAGAGTAACTCCATAAATCAAGGCAGATTTAGAATGGTTTACATGTGCAAACCTATTACAGTGTAACTGTTCCCTGTGTCAGTGTTTCCTCCATTAGGGAATTGTTTACTGTGCTCTAGAGTAACTTGATAATTCAAGGCAGCTCTAGCATGGTATACATATACCCAGCTATTACAGTGTAACTGTTCCCTGTGTCTGTGTTCCCTCCATTAAGTAAGATTTTATACTGTTCAGGAGTAACTCAATAACTCAAAACAGCTCTAGAATGGTGTACATATACCCAGCTATTACAGTGTAACTGTTCCCTTTGTCAGTGTTCCCTCATTTAGGGAAGAGTTTACACTTCTCAGGAGTAACTCCATAAGTCAAGGCAGCTATAGAATGGTATACATTTACCCAGCTATTAGTGTAACTGTTCCCTGGGCCTGTGTTTCCTCCATTTGGGAAGTGTTTACACTGCTCAAGAGTAACTCCATAAATCAAGGCAGCTCTAGAATGGTGTACATATACCCAGCTATTACAGTGTAACTATTCCCTGTGTCAATGTTTCCTCCATTAAGGAAGTTTTTACACTGCTCATGAGTAACTCCATAAATCAATTCAATTCTAGGTGGTCATTATTATAACCTATGACAGCTCTTTCTCAGAAGATTGGTGTTTCAGAACTTTAATGTTCAGAAGGTTGAGATTGTATGGCTGACATTCTGAAACAGTGAAACTGCAACAAACACCAAAACCTTTGTTTTTGCAGGGGGGCAAGCCCCCCCCCCCGAGCCCTCAATTCTCCATGGTAGTTATATATATATATATATCAACTCTGAGATCATACTACATTGGAAGGAAAGGGCACATTCTCTGATTCCAACTGTAATGCAGTCTCTGCAAAAACAAACAGCTTTCCTGCCCTGCTAAACAGTTGGAATTTCAGAACATTGACCACATGGTTTCAACCCTTTAACAGTCGACATTCTAAAATGTAGATCTTCTGAAATAGATGCCCTTTGAAAGCCTTCATTGTTCCATGCAAAATAGCAATACTAACATTAAGTATAAGAATATTACATTCTGCATCCACAGAAAATGCAGAGGTAATGACATAATTCCTCCATGCATGGCATGAAATTGCCCCCCCCCCCCCAAAAAAAAAGTAAGGTAATGTTCCAACCACTATGCAGCAACAAAAAATGACCTCACATGTCCTGCTATTTATTGTCTGTAGCAATGAATTACCAGTTTATAGATTCAGTTTCATAGGTAAGTACTAGGCAATTAGTCTATAGACATTATGAGCCCCCCCCAAAAAAAAACTTTCAAGTGTTCCCTCCATCCTTAAGAAGGGCAAGACAATATAAGGCTGCCCATCCAATAATCTAGGTTTACCTTTTAGGTGGCAAGGGTGCTACTCTGTTTGACGTAGTGGAAGTTTGTTGCAGAGATGACTGGTGAGACATAAATTAGGATATGAGTCTATCATGCCAATATGTCTTATTTATCTGTTGATGAAGGTTTGCTTCCTTTAAACAGGTATTTGAGGTACCATTTGTTCTGTGAAGGAACAGGAGGTCAAATAGGTTTGGATCTTTCATGCCTCAAAAGACTAGACACAGGTCTCCAAGTAGGAGTCTATAAGAGAGTGAGTAAAGAGAGAGGGCTGCCAGTCTATCCTGATAACTAAGATTTTGGAGGCCACTGATCTTTTTAGTTATGGATCTCTGAAGTCTCTGAAATTGATTTATATGTTTAGACAAATGCATGCCAAAAGGTGCAGTATATTCAATAATGGGGCTGATAAGATATGAGCAAAGGAGAATTAAGACTTCATTGGATCTGGTGGAGAAAATTAGATGAGCCTTTGAAAATTAGATGAGCTAGATAGAAGACTTTCTGAGCTGCTGTGGAGACATGATGGTCAAATGATAAGAATTATCAACAAGAGTGCCTAAATCCCTTACAACACTATTTGACTGGATGGTCGTGTCACCTATATAGTATGTGAAGAGTTTTTTTTTACCAAAATACATTATGCTACTTTCTTCACATTTAATTTGAGGCCATTATCCTTACATCAGTTGTTAACATGGTCTAATTAATGTTGTAGCAATTGTGAGTCAGAGGAAGACTGGATAACAACACCCAATTTTCAACTATCTGCAGATTTAGATAAGTTTAGTTTCATAATTTCCTAAACCATGTTTCCAACTTCCCATTCTTGCGTTCATTAGTTGATCTATCAAGGTTATGAAGTCCTTTTATGGACCAGCAGCATTCACCTTCATTGTTTCTATCCTTGGAAAGAATACTACTGCCAGATGTTCCTTACCTTGGCATCTACTACAGATCTCTATACTTCTCTCAGTCCTCTTTTCAAGCTTAGAGATCTTTGTAGTCTGTTAAAGGTTGATTGTTTTGCCTTCTGGTATAGTGACCTTCCAGTCTTCCTTACAACCTCATTCCTGTGGCTGCCACATGCTATTTCTCATTAGACTGCACACCATACTCACCTGACCCTGGGCAGGCTCTGCTGCTAGTTTCTATTGTCGGGCAAATAGTTAATCCTTCTTGAGTGCTGTCTACTGACTGACCAATACATTCTATTCTCATTCCTTTCAATCCTCCCCTTGTGCCTTGATGAAATACTCAAGGAAGAGAGTCTAGAGCCTCCTACACCAACAGAAAAATGAGTTACTTTGTTCCCCTACACCACTGTAAGACATGGATGGGTAAGGCAACCATAAAGAGACACTCTTTTTGTCTTCATCTCATCTTATCGCAAAAGGACAACTACTCAGTTATTGCTTCAACTCATCTTATCTCAAATGGACAACTACCCAGTCATTTTGATACAAGGTAAGAAAAGTCCTTCATATCTTATTATTCAATCATTGTACTGCAATCTTCTGTAAGATCCTGTAACCATAAAGTTAGAGTAATAAAGAGAGTTAGGATGTGGGGATGCAGCCAGTATGTTGAGGAATGCAGAGTGCAATCTTTATGTTTTTTAATGTTCTTTGCCTCCACTGCCTGTAAACTATTCGCCTTCGCTCAGCCAAAGCTGGATCCAGAACTAGGCAATCTAAGCAGCCTAGTGACTGGTGCTGGCTGGGGGACCTGGCCTGGCGTAAAAGAAAAAAATGCCCCTACTTGAAAATAAAGAAATAGTCTGTCCATCTGCTAAGAAATAGATGTATGAGATGTCTGCATTAAGAACTTACAAGATAGTGTCAACATGTACTTGATCCTACTGCAGGAATGCAAAGTCTGGAATGGGAGATTTGATTGTACTGTATGTCTGAAATGCATAGGAGATTTACAAATATTTCAGTAGCTGAGAAACGTCAATTGGCAACTAACAGCTGAAGTGAAGTGAGTTCATTTTCTGAACTTTGTGTTTGTGTGTGGGTAGGGGCACTGCCTAGTTAAGTGACTTTGCTCTGTGTTAAACCCTGAATTGAACCTTTAGGAGGCAAGAGCTTTAAATCTCCACGCCAACTACCAGGCCTCCTTTAACATTTTTTTTTGTAAATCACTATGGATTACAGTCTATTATGTTAATGCCAGTCATAAAGTTTCATAGTTTGTTACTCCTAGTGGGGTTCAGTGGTGCAAAAGGTAGCATATTTAAATTTGGTGAAGAGGGCTGTGGGTTCTATTCCTACACCAAGAAGCGTGATTGTTGACCCTGCAGTGCAGCATAAGAGGGTTGCTGCATTTCTGAATATGTCATCCTTTGGATGAGATGTTAAACTAAGGCCCCATCTCCTTGACATGGTGATAGCTCAGATGGATGTGAAAGATCTCATAGCACCTATCAAAATAATAGGGAAAGTTCCTTGATGCCCTGGCCAAATTTCCCCTATTGGTATAACAACCACCTTAGATTTTTCATGAAAAGTGTCTACTAGCTTAGTGGGACTAACCTGCTTAACTACGGATAAATTAAATCAATAAAACACATGTTGATGCAAAACACTTTATTCTATAAGCTTTTTAAGTGATTTAAATTTGTCTGCTCTTATCTGTATGCAGTTTTGCAGAACATCTCTGATTTTGCCTCATATTTATCCCAACTGTACTTTGGGGCAAATGGAAATTTAGGCTAGGGTCCTCAATTGTCCATTGGACTGCAAGGCTAGAAACTACCTATGAATAAGAGTAGTTATGGTGCAAAGGAAGGAGATTGATTGTAGTAAAATGAAGCATCATTATATGAGCTAAGTTCTTTGGGCCCAATCCTTGTTTTCTTGTGCTTTTGAATGTTGACAGTGTGTTTATCATTTAACTGTGAATAAATTGGACATCATGAATTATATAAGATTAATGTCAATAATGTAACTGTATAATTTTTAATTTAGCTTGTTTTTTGTTGGCACACACATATGAAATGCAGTGTGTTTGGGTTACAACAACTTGTCTAGCACTTAAAGTAGATGAGGAAGGGTATAAACTGTTAAACAGCTAATTCTCATAATTTATGGTTTGATTCCCTCAGCCTTCATTTGTCTATGTGACTCTGCCAAGTTACTTCATCAGACAGTACTCCTGGACTGCACCTGAAAAGGGACACTTGTGTCCGGTGGGGTCACCCAGACTGCTAGCAAATTTTACACATTGTCTTTTGAATTCCTTCAGTCTTCATAGAGACACTAATTAGGACTTCAGTGCATACTGTTTGAGTATTAATCCCAGTATGTCTGCTATAGTTTAATGGGGCCTATATTACATAGTCGAAGTTCCGTAACTCCGAACACCTAATGGTTGAACCATTATGTTCGAAGTTACGGAACTTCGACTACATAAATAGAAAATAAAAAAAACAACATACAACAAAATAAATTGTTGTAAGCAGGAGGGAAAGCCCCCCTGCACTCCCCACACCCCCCGCTACTTAAATATACCAACTCTGAGATTGCACCACATTGAACATAATGGAAATCTCCGCTTATGAAGATTTCCATCCACGCGAGTGAACTTTTACAAATTCAAACTTATGGTCTTGACCATATGTGGTTCGAACTTGTAAAAGTTCGACTACGTGATAGAAATCCATTTAATTGGATGCCAGATGAACTTTCACTAAATGTGAGTTTGAAAGGGAAAAGAAGTTTACTGTTTCTCACTCTAGGTCTATTTTCAATAGGAGAGTGTTTTGTTTTGTCTAGAAAAATATCTTTCAGTGTTTCTTTATGTAAAATTTGAAATAAAAATTTGAAATGAAATCCAAATCTCTGTGTTAACTGTAAAAGTAAAGAAGAAAATATAATGTACACTGAGAGGTTTAAACAGTGTTTATGGTAATGGGGAGAGACAAGCATGAAATGGCATATTAAAATGGCTGTCGGTAGGGGCCTGATTCTTTACCTTGCATAGGGCTTCATTTGTCCTCGATCTGGCTCTGTTGACTCTGGTGGTGTATCCTGCAACAATACAGATTAGCCATTCAAATGGGTCAGATTAGATGTAGGAGTAATGCAAGCATGTAAGCCCCCCACTCAAAAAATTGTATGCTGTATGCATTAATATCCCTGTTTTTGTATTATTTTTGTATTGTTAAAAGCTGGTGAAGCATTTATATAGTATTTAATTGTTTTGCTTTATTTGTTGCATTAAAGAGCAAATTAATTCATTAATAGCCATGGATTGTTTATTATAGTTTAGACATGTTGCAGTTTAGTAGTTCAAACGTTGCATTTTATTAATATATTTTTGCAGTACCTTCATTACAGCTTCCATCAACTGCAGAGCAGCTGACATTTGTCAGTTCATACAGTCTGCATTATTTGGAGTGATGATCAGACCTGTCTGATCTTCATTATCCATTATGGAGTCATTGTTGCATATTACTGTGATACATTCTTCTCTAAAAGATTAGAATGTAAAGGATTTCAGCATTTAGCTAAAAGTGATCACTGTGAAATTTAGTGCAGAGGACCAAAGCTTTGCCATTGTTAATTTGGTGCTTTGTGTAGCAAGGATGCAGCATTTAAATCTTTCCACCTTCATTTACCTACTGTTTGACATTGAGCAAGTTGCTTAAGTAGACAGTGCTTTGGAGCAATTGGGAATTTGCGCTAGGCTCTATAATGATCTCCAGGAATGCATGCATAACTATGAACCTGTTGTTGTTTTCTAGTCATTCCCAATTGCATAGCTGTGGTTCAGGAAATGTTCTAGCACATCAATTTATTCTTCAAGGGCAGCAGGTACTGCATCTGTAGATGAATCACAAAAATGCAAAGTTGATTGCCAGAGCAATCTCTGCGTTAGAAATAGTTTTCTTTAATGTGGAATTATTCAGATGACTTTTACTTCTGCAGAGATTGTGCATAGTGATGCATATTGGTGGAGTATAATAACAGCATTTTGAGTGGCCTTTTATGGTTAAATTTTTTGAAATGGGTAGTTTTGTCATTATTGGTTCATAAATTTTGATTCACTGCTTAACAGAAAGAATGGTCAAAGCTATAAATTTAAAACTCACTCTGACAAATGCTGCCATATTAAACAAGGAATCTAACTTAATACAATCAGGAAGATGAACCAAAGAACACCTGCATTTATGCATAGTCCTAAAATATGTGCGGGGGCACAAGGTTTGATAACAGTATGGGGCCCAAGGTACATTTAATCCACCATTGGCCATATGCATTTTCTATGAATGTGAGTTTTAAGGACAGAAAAGTTTCCTTCTGTTCATGCAAGGTCTGTTTTCAATAAGCTAGAGTGCTTAGTTTATCAAATGGCCATAAATTTCAAAATACAAGTTTTAAATTAAATTCAAATATCTGTAGTTACTGTTAAAGTTAAGAAGAAAATAGTGTGTGCACTGACAGGTCTGATCAGTTTTTATGGTAACTGGGGAGAGAGCCAAGTAAAGAGATACTGGAACGGCTGGGGAGGCTGGGACATTACAGGGGGACATTACCCTCTGTAGGGTTCCATTTGACCATGATCTGGCTCTACTCCCAGCCAAGTTACCCATTTGTTCTCCATCACCAGGGCAATGGATGACTGAGAGGGGCCATCATTCTGTCCATCATTGTGGGTGATGCAAGACTTTTTAACTTAAAATCTACATTCCTGACTAATGCCCAGCTCAAAGAGCTGAAGGAGGATGCTTAATGGGATATTCTTATAAGCTGTCCCTCACTTCAATATGGGACATTACCAGCAAGCAGCCCCATGCCTTCCCTCAAGCAGGAGAAATATTTTCTCTTGTCTCTACAGAAAAAAAAATCAGACTTTCCAATGTGCTCACAGAGTTCACACTACCCTCCACTCCCAGGAGATGTGAGTGGGCTCTGCTCCTTTATTCTTTTCCCTTCCTACCTAGCTCTTTTAGTGCCAGGGCCACTAATCAAACCCTGGTTGCCTGGGTCATATTAAGGGCCCCATCCTTCTGCACCATGAAGCTGAGCTGCTACTCTCCTCAAACTGACATTTGCCTGTGTAGGTATCCTTGAATTTGTTGTTTTCAGCTTGCGTAAAAGTGTATAACATTGTTTATGCCCACTATCCTGGTATGAATGAATGACGGATCACCTTGTGATGCCTCTATATTATCATTGCATCTCCTTTGAAGTTTGTCTTCTGAATAAAACTATTTGCTTCATTCACTACTGTAGGTGGATGCTTTGTCTCTGTACATTTTAATGCAGACAAAAGGCCTTACAAACTGTGATAACAAAAAAAAAAAAAAACAAGATGACATACACTACTAACATCTTTTACATCAGGCTGGTCCTGAGACTTCTACATCACAAATATTAAGCAAAGAATTATATGAATCCCAAACAGTCGAAACATTCATGCAATCAGATTTAGCACATCAATCAATTTCTGAGGAATATAAGGTTCATTCAGTTATCATTTTCAGTCACTTGTAAACCTTGAATATTTTCATATATGAATATGTTAGGCTGCCCATAACATGTTTTACATAGTCCCAGGTATTTAGAGGACTGCTACCTTGCAACTTTCTTATTCATAATATATTACTGTTATGATGACAGCTGCCATGACTACCACACGGAACATCTGGCAATGGAACCAGTGTACACATACACAAATATGAACAGACTGCACTATTGTATGTAAGTTTTCCACATATCCATATATGTGTACGTACATACAGAATAAATGCTGAAAGGCATGTCTCAGAATCAGCTGACATTACTGAAGGAAAGACACTTGAAAATCCAGTTGCAGACAGGCTCATTTCAAACTATTAAATCAGAATTCTATAAAACAGAGGAAAATGAAAACTGATTTTGAACGAGTACATTCCTAATAAGCAAACAATGAAGCAGGTACTTATAGGCCAAAACTCAGTCCAGCAATGGTCTAAATCACAGAATGTGTTATATGTCAGGTGAGGTGTACCATAGTCTGTCAGAGCTCAGTTAGTGCAGAACTGATATAAACTGAATTACCTGTGTAAGGGCATCTCATGAAATTCTATCCTTAGAGGGAGTATGGAACCAAATGTCCAAATTACTTCTCTTGTCCTATTATTTGTTAACATCATCTTTCAATGAGTAATATTTACTATTTAGTTTTGCTTATGCCCTTTACAGTAAAGAATATTTACTATTCTTGAACTAAGAATCTTGGAAGTCTTTGTAAAGAAAATAGTGTGCTCTGAGGTGAGGGTGTTATTAAATTATGGGTTATTTCCCAAGACTGAATAACAGTAGCAATACAGAAAATGATTTCTACTGTATCTCTCTTCACTATAAGCTTGATGTCTTATATACATTCTGATATCATTTGTCATTTTGATGAGACATCCATCAATAATAATAAGAGATTTCCACTCTTTCCTGTCATGCAGTATTATTTGAGGGGCTAAGATCGTTGTCCAAGAAATGCATTTTCTCATGCTCTGCTTTCAGTACATTAACATAACATCACTCTTCACTGTTTGGAATGATTATGCAGTGTGTGATGGCTACAGTTCCTTTGGGTAATGATAGCTTTCTCTGACTGATGGATTACAAGTTTGATGGAGCCCCACAGAGTATAGAGTATGTTAAAAAATGACACACACGCTTGATGGCTGAGCACATTACAGTGACTGGCATGAATGCAATGTCCTCCTAATTATCCTGTGTATCATATATAATTCTGTTTATGCAGGAAGTAATAAAAGGAATCTGCCATACTCACCATCTAGCAAAGTAGTTCAGTGTTTTGATCATTGTCTTTTGGGACTTTGCATTCTTATGGACTTTAACATACAGACTGTCCTCTGAATTTGATGAAACATTAGAAGAAACTTCTGTAAGGTGTGACACATTCTCAGTCATTAAAATAGCTCTTTATTATACTGCTATACAATATTTACAACTCTTTTTAACACAACAGTGTTTTTATGCTTTCACTGATTCTGATCTACAAATAACAATCACTAACACTGCATCTTCAGTTTTTCAAAATGTACCTGACTGTCCCCAGTCCAAACATTGTTTGCAAAGTATATTCTGCTGCCATGCTGAACATGGCAGCTCCATAGAGAGTGGGTTTGTTACATCATAGGAAAGGAAAATTTATTTATTTATTTATTGCATTTAATTACCAGGAAAGTCCAACTTGGCAAAAAAAAATATTTGTGGTGAAGACTCAGGGAGAAAAGCACCAACTAACATAAATATATACACATAAGAATACATACAGTATACAGCGGGAAAGTCTGACTGAGTAGTATAACACCTTCTCAGTGGAGACCCGGGGAGAAAAGCTCCAACTAACATAAATATATACACATAAGAATACATATAACATACAAACATAGCAAAAATCTCTGCCAAGACAAAAGGAGTAAAATAAAATCTACATTTACATATGATGAAGAGGGTTGCATTCACACTGCAATCTGTAGTATACAGAGTTTCACTCTTATTACATTATAGCACTAACAGCGATTGATAGGTGTGTACTAAGCTAATGGCCCTGGAGCCTTTACAAGTCTAGCCCATAGGATTACCCAGGCATTGTGCCACCCAACCTTAGTTCCCAGTTCCTCTGTCGAGTAAAGCCACTGGAGTGATCCCTGGCGTGATTTTTTTATTTCCCATCCATTCATATAGGTCCATAGGTGTGTACTAAAAATTACCAGCCCTGCCAGGTCTTGAACGCAGGGCCCTGTACACCATAGTCAGAGCAATGTATCACTATACCATTTGAGCTGTTGCCATATAGGTGCAACCTCCACTTAGATTCAAGAAAGAAGAACAATATCATAAAGAAAAGAATATACAAGGTCAGATTTGTGTTGCAATATGCAGAGTTACTTCTCAGTACAGCAATTAACAGCGATGGTAAGTTCAGCAAAATGTTTTGGCTATGTATAATTTGCACAAACCTTTAACAGCAGAGCACTGAGAATAGTATTAACATTAAAACTGCATTTTTTTCATGAAGTTTAACTCACAGAAAATAAAATGCTGAAATAATTTCAGTATATTAAAATATATAATAAAGCATTGTATTTTAGTGAGCTCAGTGGCTGCATTCAGGGATGTGATACAAACAGAAAATGCCTGATAGGTATAAGTAACTTTAAAAAGTATGGGGATTTAGGTTGCTTTCTGTTTTGTGGTAGTACTGTGGAATTGTTTCAAGAGAAAATCAGAAGGAATTCACAGACATGTTCATGATGTCAGCATCATAATCAACCACAGCCTAGCCAGAAAAAGTCTACCCTTAGCATTATGTGTCATTGCAAATCTTTTATGAGCAAGAATAAGGTGAAGGCTTCACTTGGCTTTTGAGAACGGCCTATGAGAAGCAGTCTACAGACGTGCAGAATATGCCAAATAAATTCTGTCCATGGACATGCAATGGAAACAAGGGAAATAGCAAAGTGCTACGAGCTTAGCTTCAATGATGTGATGTGACTAGGAGTCATCGTTTTCAGTGCTTTAAAAGAAACCTATTCCTAGTGCTACATGAGCATTTAAAGGAAACACATCTGGTTCTATATTGCACTCAGTCCAGAAAATCATGATGTGAAAGGGAGTACTAATTCTTCTGTAAATGAAAGTCTTTCTATGGTACTAATCTAAGAGAAAAATACATAAAGGGAAATCTTCTCCAGCTCTTCAGGATTACTAATGTTTATGCTTCAGAAGTGCTGAGCTAGAAAAATGGATATAGGTATATACTTATAAAGCCCATCAGAGTAGAAATGTAGATGAAAGGTATACTTTGCCAGTTAAGGCAACTAAGAACTGCTTGGCTTTTCTAGTCTGACAGTTATATACTGAGACTGTCTGAAACCCAGTATAATTCCTTCATATTTATTCTACAAATCTTGAATTCCATTATTTGAATTGATTCAACATCTTCAGCAAGAAAGTTATCATATGTATTTACACAATATTCTGTGAAGAGAAAAAGCCCCTGAATTTTCTCTAAGCTACAGTTCCTGTGCCTTCCTATTATTCCTTTGTTTATGTACTAACTCCTCTTCCTTTTTGCAACATACTGACAAAGCAACAGAATGCCAGGGTTGCTTTTTTATCTTTTCGACCATGTGGCACTGATTGCTACCCACTACTGGATCTACATGATTTGTATCTTTCTTTGGCTTATAGTTGAGATTGTTAAGAGTGACTGATGACAAATACATCAATGTATTACTTGTGGAGTTTTTTTATACACACTCAGCATTGTTCATAATATACTTTATACTGGCACAATTAATAAATTGCTTGTAGCTTATTCCTTCAACTATAGTAGCGTGAAATGTCAAATGAGCAAAGGGAAACTGTAAAGCCAATTTTTCTTCTGAGTTATGTATTTGGTCACCTTAAATATCTGTCATTTTTAACAATTGTGGTTTAGTGTGTGTTTGAGTATGACAGAAAAGTACAGCTACACCAACATTATTTTAGCTGTCTTCTTAAATTTTGATGACATTTCCTTTCTGACCAAAATGTAGACATTCATCTGTCTCAGGGAGCCATAATCATCAGTACTATACTGATAACAGTATCTGCCAGAGCTGGCTTACCTATGCTGGTGCATCTTTGATCTCTGTTCTTGCTTTTGAAAATTTAATGTTTTGGTAAATTTTAACACAATTTAAATAGAACAAGCTAGCAGTGCACTTTGGAATTTTTTTTCCCTTTTCTCCCTTGTGTTGTGACGATGACATTGGTATAAATAATTTAGTCCCCCACATGGTGGCTGCAGAGGAACTTATCTCCTTGTAAAAATATGTTTTTTTTTTTATAGTTTTTCATTGATACATTTTGTAACTTAGCATTTTTAAAAAAACGTCAATCAAAATAGTGGGGTTGTTTTCACAGAATGTAGGCAAACCATCAGGGTTTACAAATGGGTTCAGAACTGATTTAACAATCAGTTCTTTACTCTTGCGATGTGGCCACCAACTGCAGATGCATACACCTGGGAGATCTACCTGTTTCTTGGAGTTTCTTTAGTTCTCTTTCATATTTCTCTTTTTTCTTTTTTTTTTTTTTTTATGTTTCGAACTAAAGATCCTAGAGAAATTGCAGCATTGCTGATCTGGGATGATAGCCCCTGTTTCAAAGTTTATAATGTTCATATTAATTTTCTTTTTGTTAATGTATTTCTTCATTATTTTAAGTAAGAGTTTGAAGGGAAACACATATATAACTAGATATATAATTGAGTTGTAGCATACATACTGCTGTATGATTAAATGTACTTATTTTAATAAACCCACTAATAATAAAACTTTTAGAATAATCAACAGTGATGAAATGGGGTGATTTAATAATCAATGGCAGATGCAGACGGTAGATTAGATTGCAGAAACAAGCCAGTATAAATATATCATTTGTAGTGTTTTGGATATTGTGTTTACTAGATAACCTACTAATAATTGTCACTTGTGTATGTACTCTAAGATATCCATCCAGTTTTTTCAGAGATGAGGGTACCTTATACCCTATTTTTCCATATCTTAATAATGCATTGCTATGCTGATATTAATAATGTCATAACTGTCTCGGAGATGGTGAAAGAATCATATCAACTATGTACTATCAGATTCAAGATGCCTGTTCCAGGCACCACAAAATAATTTGTCTATCTATATATGTGTGCGTGTGTGTGTGTGTGTGTGTGTGTGTATATATATATATATATATATATATATATATATATATATATATATATATATATATCTATGTATGTATAGTATATATAGATATATATGTATATATATATATATATATATATATATATATATATATATATATATATATATATTTATGCGTGTGTGTGTGTGTGTGTGTGTGTGTGTGTAGGTCTACTTGAAAGTATTGAAGTACCACTTCATCCAATCCTACATCATTGACACAACATTGCCAAAACTGCAGAACATTGAACACCCAGAACATTGAAAACTTTCCATGGGAAAAGAAACACTTGGCCACTATGGTGAACCTTGCCCTTTCCTACTGCAGTGAGATTTCAGAGTTCATATATTTAGTTAGGGGGGTGGGGGCTTTGCTCAGTGGGTTTGATTTGCTTTTTTTTTTTTTTTTTAGTTTGGGTTAGTGCCAGTGGTTGTTTTCCCAGGATTAGTTTTTGATGTTCTGGGTGTTCTGCCGTTTTGGCGATGCATCTCAGTAATGTGGGATTTGATGAAGTGGTAATTCGATGCTTTGAAGTAGACTCATATATATGTATATATATATATATATATATATATATATATATATATATATATATATATATATATATATATATATAAAGTGTGTGTGTATGTGTATATATTTTTTGTGGATATCTGCATATCTGCTGTGATCTTAGAAACATCCTACCTATAAGATGCACCAGAAAAGTGGGAATATTGTATCAGTTAGGCATTTAAGCTTGTTAATGGCCTGTTGGTAGAGCAGACTGTGACTGGCATTAGTCCCAATAATGTTTTGAAAGTGGGATGTACATGTCACTTCAGGAGTTTGTACAATGGAGATAAATGTTTCATCACAGCTATATGTCCAGTTTTTATTTGTGACATTAGGGTTATAAATTCTGGGACATGATGTCTTACATGTATTAGAATTAGAAAGATTATTCTGTGCATGTAGTGACATAGACAATTGACTAGTAGCTAGTTACTGAGAGGGATGAAAAGTTTAATTATCTGAAGCAGTTAAAAAGTAATGAGATAAGGCAGATATTCAGAAAGATTGTCTCATAAGTTAGTACTACGCTAGTTGTCTTTGGGGGCTATTTTGAGTCTATCTACTTTACCTCAAAGGTAAGAATCAAACCTTGTTCCTTATGTCTCTGAGGTAAAGATCTTACCCATTATACCATCCCTCCCATAATAGCATGTAGCCATGCAGTCAGAAACAGCACAGTGTTCATTGCAAGACACAGCTTAATGCTGATCAAATATAAGTAAGAATAAGAAATGGGCAGTGAGGCAAGAGGTTATATGGGGCGGTAAATGATTTGCAGTGCTGCTTCCAGCAACAACTGCTCTATGACACAAATAGTTTTATGACTTAAATGAGATGCCACATAGGAGTCAAGTACTTAATCCTATACAAGCAATGAAGCACCTCAGATGTGCAACACATGGACTGTTTGGAAAAGTGTGCAGTCAGAAATGGGGAAGATCAAGCAGAGGAACACACAGAAGGATATTGTGAAGGTGAGCCAGGTTTGGGGTAGGGAGAAGGGCACTTTTTTCTTGACTGCTGCCCATTTTTGTTTTGAAAGTGGGAAGAGGGGGATGTTAACAAGGTTCATCTGGTAAGAGGAGGAGAGTAAAGGGAAGATAGCAGTGTAGTAGGGGCACCTGAGGAAACATACACAAAGATCAAGATAGGAGGTGTCAAGATGGTATGGCAACAAAGGAGTAACACTGACAGACAGACCATGGGTAGACATCCAGTGATGGGGTAGGCTGGAAGATGAACAGGGGATGGGAAGCTAAACACAAGGAAGGAGGACACATCGATTTTGGTTAGTGATCCTGACAATCAGGACCAAAGGTACACCGACCCCAAAGTCTATCATCTCCATGGCTGGCATCAGAGGCAGATGCAACCTCTGGTGGCTCAATGGGTGAGGTCAACAAGACACATGACACTACAAACTGTGTAAAGAAGTTCTCCTGGGTGCAAATTTAGGCATCAAGGTATTGGTCTCTTTCAGTCTGCACTATCAGCTGCATTTCCTCAGTCAGGGTCCTCTGTACTAGCCTCTGTAGAAGAAACTTACATCCCCTTAAAGGTGGAAGTGTTGAATACCAGGGAGACCTCCAGGCCACCTTTAACAGGATGGTCTTCATCATCCTGCAGTAAGACAGGCCTGAGGACACCACTGGGGACTCTGTAGGTGGAGGTGGCTGCAGGGCATGGTGGCCACTGCCTCACTGCTGCCTGCACCTTGGCCAATTCTGTAGATAGTGAAAATAAATGGAGGAAATAAAAACAAAAGAAGCAAAACAAAAAAAACAAAAATAAATAAAAATACACAAACATGTGAGTTACAGTGTAATGCCATTTCATTCATCTCTCAGCAATAAACTGCATTTACTCCATGCCTGGGATCCTGGTTCAGCTCTGCTGACAGACCAACTGATTTGCCTCAACTCCTGTTATAATGCAAATCAGGAACATAACAGAAAGCCATCATCATCACTTTCCTGGGAAATGGAGTGAAAAACAGATGCATTGACCAGTCCTATATAACAGTGTCAGTGCAACACAAGCAAGTTTACAAAATGTAGGTGGTTGCTCCTTCCTAAACTCTTATTCCTCTTGGCAGGGAATGTCTGGGTGGTGCATTTATGGTGACAGTGATCACAAGAGTATAGGATGCCAGTGCAACAACCAGCTCTCTGGCAAGCTAATGCCATGTCTTCACCACATAAAGATGGCCCTCATGCTTCCCAGGAGGTGCACCCTATGGTTCATGTTCTGAAGGTGCAGAAAAATCCTGCATTCCTTCTTGCACCAAGCTGGAGCTCTTCCAAAAGCAGTGCCTGAAGGAGCTTTGACCACTCTACAGATATGAATCAGGAGACAGATAGATAGGTGCAGTGCACACTCTCATGCCACAAAGTGACACACATCAACAGGTAACATGACATGGTTTGCATTAAAAGCAGTGTGAAGTCAATGTTCACAGGACTACTACAGTGACCATCACACATAGTAATGTGATAGGTACACTATCCATCCCAGATGTCAGCATGTTGCTTATTGGAAGCAATGCTGTGAAAGAAAGTATCAAAGTGCCATGACTGCTCATAGCGTGGTATCCCTACAGCTTATTGTTATGCCATATGCTATGCACTCAGTAGAATGACTCTTCCTATACCTACATGGGCAGACAAGGACCCTGTAGTGCAGGGTAGGGCTGATAACACATCACATTATGGTGGCAATTCAGAATTATACAATTACGTCTCATTAGTATTCCAAAACAAGCAGACTGATTGGACAATCCAGTCAGTGTTCCCATTGTAAATTTGAGCATATACCAATAGAAAAAAGTCTGGCTGCTGAGGTACCATTGAATGGTCAGACTTTTCTATTGGCATATGCTACAGAGGACAGAGCAAAATGCAAGAAAAATTGAGTACATTCAGAAAAAAAACTGAAGGAACAGAAATGTACCTGATTTTCCTTGTATTTCTGCACTGTGCCACTATCCTTCCTAAAATCTCAAGAAACTCTCATACCTTTCAGCTGTCCAGATTTTCATAAAATGTCCATATTTTTGCTTCATAATTTCCATATTTTCCTCATTAAAAAATGTTGATTTCTAGCAAGCCACTGGGGATTGAAGTCATTAAATAATGACATACATTTGAGGTTTAGGCTTCATATCCTTCAGAAAATCCAGGCTAACACAAAACCTATAATTTCAGTAACTTTCTAGGTTTATAAGACCAATAAAATGTGTCCCTATTTCTGGCCCATTGTTTCCCCCCATTATGTTGAGCTTTGTCCAGATTTCTTGATTTAGTGTCAGGGAAATAAAGCATTGTAGATTCTCTCTTCTCTCCATTGCTTCTCTTGAACAGCACTGATGCACTGTACAAACATAGGAACATAAGTCCCATACGCATGCGTAGTACATCAGCAAATGTGGGAGAATGCAGAAGAACGTTGCAGCACCGTTATACAAAGACATTTTTTAAGAAACAGAAGCAATTTATTTCTTAATGTCATTGTATAATAGCAATAACCCACTCCTGAGTGTGGGTAATGCTGGATTTACCCACTGTTGGCTTTGTTTGATCACTCAGGTTTCATCCTTGTGACCAAACCACACCAACCATCAGTAAATCCAGCATTAATCACACCCAGTTGTGGGTTATTGCTTAAATATTCTCTGTCCATGTATCACCTCACTTATATAACACTTGTTCTACATGGTTCAAATTTGCATGTAAAAGGTGCTGTGATCATTGTGCTATTTGACCACATTATAGTGAGCAACTATAATTTATAAAATTCTGATTATATAAAATTCCAAACTTTCATTTATTTATATTATTTCCTCATCAACATTTGTTTACTGGGGAAATCCAACTTGGTAATAAATATTCATTTTCAGCTGAGGTCCGGGGAGAAAAGATCCAGAGCATTAAACAACATCAAATAAAACACTAGTAGGACTATAATTAAGAATCAGAATCACATTTATTGGCCAAGTATGCACACATAACACAGAATCTGACTCTGGTTTCAATGATTCTCCAAGTATAAATTACATAAACAACATACATACAACTATTAAGAACAAGCAAAAAAATGTATATATATATATATATATATATATATATATATATATATATATATATATACACACATAGGTGCAAAGTGCAACTCAGTGCAAGAAATACTGAAATAAACTCTGAAAGAAACAAGTGTTAGCAATACTCAGAGGCTTGGAAAAAGAATACCCCAACCTAATAAGCTGAGTTAACCATTTATGAATAATTAAAGAGCATATATGCTGCAGAGGCAGTGCTACTAATTTGCATCCAGAAGAGCTGAATGTTGGTGCAGCAGTTGGTGGAGGGCTGGCAGGCTGAAAGGCAGTGCTTGGCCTATCTCTCTGTGGTGAAAAGCATTTTGTTTGTTGACATAAAGGTATGACATCAAAACAGTGTTTTCATTTAACACAAGAAAAAGCAAAACAAAATAAATAAATAAATGAAGAAAAAGAGAGACAAGGGGTGGGATGAGACAAAAAAGAAAAGAGATGGTTAGAAGCATGATATGTGACATTCATGCTTTATTATAATAAGTATATTGCATTATTATACTAGCTATAGGGCTTTCAAAATTAAAAATAACGATGGTGAATTGTTACAAGGAATCATTGGAATATGCAGATATTCCATATATGCTTTAAATGATACTGCAGATTAATGTGACAGCATGGCATTAAAGCCAATATTGATGTATGTCAAATGTTGACATGATTCCTGTTGGATGTCATTCTGTAGGTTACTTGTAGGAATTGAACCCACATAATCTAAATATACTATTACACTTGCCTACTACAATTTCCAAGAGCTACAGCACACAGCAGTTAAAATATGCATGCAGACCTTGATACTGATGTATGGAATCACAATATATTTATTAAAATCAGAGTCAGTTGTGCTGCATACAGTATATAACCCCTTGCCTATCTAAGTTTCTCCAACCTCTCAGCATGTGCCTCCCTGTTCACTGAAATTTTCTCTGTAACTGTAAAATAAAAAATGGGAGAAAAAGCGACATGAAAGCATTATGCATACCGGTCTTGCCTATCAACACTATTCTATAGCATTGGAAGTTGCTTTATCTGTATACATACACAACTATGAGATGTCAGCAGTTCCAAACTCATCCAGCCACTGGTCAAGTTGTGCCTGCTTGCACGTTTTCAGGTCATTATAATGGTGCTTGCACTGTTTCCCAGTGTGTGGTATGCTAGTCACACTGGAGACAGCCTTGGTTAGGCTGTTATAAGCTTCAGCCTTATACTGAGACTGAGTAGAGTCACCCTGCAGCAGCCTACAGCTGTAACATTTCACGAGGAGCGCAGCACATATTTTTAACTTCTTCACATCACACCTCTGTGCCCTGAATCTGGCACCATCCTTCCCATCTCCTGCCGTGTCTGCAAAGGTCCTTCAACAATAGTGCAAGTATTTTCCTGGCAGTTTGTTATATTGCATGTTATGACCAGGGAGCAAACAAGTACAACCATGCCATTTGCATTTGCCCAATGGTAAGTGAAGAGAAACATTACCAAACATAGTTTAATGTAGTTCATGAAACAGCAATGTTGAGCAGATACTTGGCATTGGTGTGGCATGTGTGGTGTAATACCTGGTCACCACCTGGTCACACTTTGTTCAGTGGTCATCAATGAAATGCTAAATGACTTGGCTTTTAAGCCATGACTGGAGGGATGAATGGGATGACTTAACATACTAATTTTTACAATGTGGGATTCAAACTTATGTAAAAAAAACATAATGATTACTTTTCCACAGAGGTAATTATTCCTCACTGCCACAGAAGAAGTTTTTGCTAATCATGGTTATCACAGATATACAGTTTAAAGAGTGACTGGTGCTATACTTCAATTAAGTCTGTTTGTGTGTGATGTGACAATGTCCTGGCTTATGCATTATCAGGTGGGTGCAGGACTAATGTCTAACAATATAATGGAAATAGATCGACTTGCATTACTTTAGTAATAGATTTCAGAAAAACAAAGTCACACAGAAATATTAATAAACCCAGAACTAGACAACAAACAAAGATGCAGGAGCCTTCATGAACAACACTTTTTATTCAAAAATTAAGCACTTTCATCCTAGTATCTGGACTTCATCAAAATTCAACATGTTAATGGCATCTCATCTGGTTTTGATGAAGTCCGGATACTAGGATGAAAGTGTTTAACTTTTGAATAAAAAATGTGGTTCCTGATGGTTCCTGGTTTTTTGTTTGTTGTCTAATTTTGGTTTAGTAATTGATTTGTGATTTGTGGTGCACACCTCACAATACATTAGTTTAACAGTTATACTTGGGTTATGGAAGGGGCGTTGATGATTGTCAGCAAACTATTGTGTCAATCAGAGATATGCAACTGCAGTTTCTATAAATGATAACTGTGCCATTACCTTGTTTCTACCCTTTTCATTAAGGGTTACATATGTATATTATCTGATATGTAATAAACTGCAAATAAATAAAAAAAAATAAAAATCATCATTGTCAAGGTAAATCGGTTACAGATATAGTACATATATCACCTTCAAAAGTGTATGTATGCTTATTTAGCCTGCTATAAATAGCTATGGGTATGTAGTATTACCTTTACAATCACAGTTTTTTTGAAAAAAAAAAATTACAGTGGTTCACCCATACTAAAAAGTGGAGTGTGCTGGATTAGAACCCTGGCTCACCAGGCTTCTGACCATGAATATATTGTACTTACAGCTGGTGGCTGTATTTTTCACACTTAGTACTGTCTAGAGTGCTGACAGCCATACATCATTTCTGAACCTGTTTGTGCAAAGGAAGGCAAACCAAATTCATTTTTTCAATTTTTCCTTAAGAGGTGAACCATGTTTGTTCACAGGTAGGCAACTTGCAAATGGAAAAGGAAATAGCTAGCATATATTTCTTGTGTAAATACTCATTATGACCCTTCCTCAGTAAAAATAACTACCGTGGGACTCCAATCCCGCTTTACCTACGTTTTCTCTTGTTTAGCTCAACATATTTACACATTGTGTAACAGAGACAGTTGGGTAACAGGTGGAATTTCTGCAGTCATTACCATCCATGTTCCTGATTGCCATGTAATGCCATTAAGCTTATTTGCACTTCATAAGGCAACTGACATGAAATTTTCAATTTTTAGCCATTTAACTGTGGTTGTGCTAAGCCATGCACTGTGCAAATTATAAAGCAAAAAGACAAAATAACAGTAAAAATAAAAAAGTGAAACCCGTTAAACAATTAGACAGCTCTGGATTTGAACCATCAGACTATTGCACTTACACAACACAATTGTACTGGGTTATCTGTCTTTGTTACAGACACAAAACCATTTGCATGCAAGCAACTTACATTTCATAACCAGTGTTAAGAGTTCATACCCTTGGGCATTCTCAGTTGGTTATACACGTGTAGCTAACATATTTAATGCAATGAGTGATCACACAAGTATTTATGAATATCTTTGCAGAAATGGAGCACAGCCTTCTCTTTTGTATTCTGGTCATTTTCGGCTTATCTCTGCTTTACTGTCAGATGTGAAGTCTGTAGTGCATTTTCCATCATTTTGCTTTCCATGTGTGATAAAAACACATAACAGAGAACAACAATTTTCATCAAAAGCAGAATACTTGTGATATTATGTCCAAAAAACTATACATGTTTGTTGTTTTACTTTATTTAAAAGCTCACTGAAGTTAGTTCCACACTTTGTAAGTGTATCCACATTGACACACCCACTGCAGGGAAGGGTGCCTGAATTGCTGTTGTATTTTCCTTCGCCAAACTAATTTAGCCATAGGGCTGCAGCATCATCTGATGTTAGCCAACATGGCCATTAAAGATCCCATTCTCTTAGTGGCACTATTTCCCCTGCTCCATCAGTGGTTGAGGTGCCCACACCCAGACATGGCAGGCCACAGAATCATGGACCTGGCTGTAGATGTGAGGAGAGCTTGTCCAGCAGACATTGCTCACATTCAGGTAGCGACACCACATCTGACCATGGCCATGCCTGTGCAACTTCTTGGAGAGTCAGTTCTTATGGTCAGGGGTGACGTTGATGAACTGATACTTTTACCTTGCACAGCTCACACCTATCTGACATGCCAGGACATAGTGCTAGCACAGAGTTTAGCTGTGTTCACACAGACACTCACACACACTTTTTATACAGATTGCCCATACAGGCACCCACACATGCAGACTGCTTGAGGCATTAATGAGTTTTGCAAGTCATTCTGTCTCAGTGACCATTTGACATTATCTACATTTCTCCCTGACTGTGTTTCTTACTCACACACACTCACTACTTTGGTGTCAGCCTTGGCATCCTGCCCCCCTCATCCCCCACTTTGTGAAAATGATAACTGTGCCATTACCTTGTTTCTACCCTTTTCATTAAAGGTTACATATGTATATTATCTGATGCACAGGGGGGTAGCTAACAGAGTGCCTAGGATAAATATTGCTGATGTTATTTGGAATTTTCTTCTCATTTATCACAGCATTTTAGTGTTGTGATTCCTCCCTTGAAATCCTTGATATGGCAGTCTTGCTTATTGCTCCACTTGTGAGAATGTAGGGATAAGTAGAGTTTGTACTGATTCTTTTCTGCTGGGGATTTGAGATGCCTGAGTCATGTTAGTTGATAAACTGCATAAATATATATTAAATACGTCAGTCATGTCACATATTGATGTCATTGCTGGACAACTGACACACATTCTACTTGGGTACATTTTCAAGTAACAGTATGCGGGTATCTGCCAGTCATTCATGTTCTTACACATTTATTTTTCATTTACAGTTTCAACATTTACCTCGATAGTCCTGCAGTTACAACTGTAGTTATTCGGGGATAACTATCTGATGCTAGCAGTACATAGCCATTACATGGGTAAGTAAAGGTTGTGTGTGCTGCCTGGCATTGGGTTTACTGAATGTATGTGCATGGGATGAAAGGTGTACTCCTTAGGTGGTCAGTATGTGTGTTATCCATTGCCTCTTGGCCAGGGTGATGGCATTTTGTGCACACTTATGTCTACCTACACCCATAGCAGCTGAGGATTCCCCCTCTGACTCCTCACCTGCTTGTGGGTGTGGTGACCTTGCCAGTGATGGTGGAACACTGACTCCTAGCCCCTTATATTCCTACTACAGCTGTTTTTGCAGGATGATATTGTGTAGGATAGCACAAACTATGATAATTTCTGCACAAGTACTGGGATTGTACTGCAGAAACCCTTGATATATCTAGGGACTGAAATTGTAACTTCAACAGCCCAAACACGCTCTCTGTGATATTTCTTGTTTCAGCATCTGCCTCATTATATTGTTCCTCTGTGGGTGCATGTGCATGTCTGATGGGCATCATCAGCCATGGTTTGTGTGCATATCCTGCATTCCTCAGTAAACGTCCCCTATGAAACAACACCCCAGAAAACCTCTGATAGAGCTGTGACTTGTGCCCAATATGGCAGTTGTGGGACCTGCCGGGATTGCCAGCCACATTCAGGATGATTCCCTTAGCATTACAATGACCTGGCATTAATGGAGTGGAACCCCTTTCTGTTAATGTAGACCCTTCCCTGTTCCCTGGGTGGTGCTTTGATCTCAATATGCATGCAGTCTGTGGTACCCAAGACTTCAGGAAAGTGTGCCACAGGGTATAACTCTTGCATAGTTCTAGCTCTGTCCTATATGGTAGGGATATATATATATATATATATATATATATATATATATATATATATATATATATATATATATATATACATACATACATTGGCATGCTGTAGCATAGCATTCATGAACTGGTATACGATCCTGGATCCTGATGTCTGCGAAACCCCCAGCTTGTCCCGTGTGGGTCTCTGAACAGTTCCTGTAGCTAATATTCTAAGTGCTGCACATACCTTGGTCTCTATAGGTATTGGTTCCCCTCAGTTTAGCCGTGCTCTTACGTCAGGATGATAGAGATTTCAGAATTCCTGGAGTGTGTCTCTAATTTCCACCTCATGCAGACCATGAAAATTTAATTGGGGTCTAACTATCCTTCTCCTCATTGCCTGAGGTCCATCAGCAGCTGCACAGACTTATTCCTGTTGCACACACAAACAAGAAGAAGAAGAGCAGCAGCTCCTAACATTCTTTCCCTCCAGTGTAGTTTCAGTGGCTGTATTCCAAAAGATTTTGTAATACAAGGCAAAAGGCTATGCTAAGTGTATATGATTGCTTTATAGCTTGTTGAATAGCTCTGCTATCTTGAATGTATTGTTTAAAATACAGTTCAGCCGCTTATGTAGTAATTAGCATGCCGCAATGTTTACTGTGCTTGTGCAGATCCACTTTTTGAATACAAATTTGCGTTATCGCAGTTTCAGCTTGCCATGTAGGGCTTATTAAATTCTGTCCACGTTATTTTTGGTTTTCCAGTCATCTATTATATTTCCTTTCATGTAAACACTGTTGTTTTCACAGTCAGCTATATGAATGTGAATTTCCCTGACTACAAAGACTGTTCCAGGTAAGGTACATGAATCTGAAATAAAAAATATATCAAATGGGCTAGGATATACAGAATAAAATATATGAATATATTAGCAAAAAACATGTTGAGAATTCAGTTGCAAATAATGGAACAGTAAATCCCACATTTTGTGATCAGGATTTAAAAGAATTCATTACCAAAAATATTTCAAACATCTACTTGCTGACAAAACCTCACAGTCTTTTCTACAGCACTTCTCCACCCCAAATGTACTTTTGTAACTCACCCTTAGCTGACATTACATACAAATATTGCCCCATGACATATAATAAAGGCTGATAACAGAGACTTTGTTGACACACCTCTTTTATTATATCATATTTTTGTTTTGTTTGTGCCTTTTTCCGCTCATTGTTTTTCAACCATCAGGCCCTCTCTTGGTCTTTGGCTTATTTGTTCTCTAAACCCTAGGGCAAAAGCCTACCAGCGTGGAGCAGCTGTCATTTATGTAGCTATTGAGGTGGTAAAGATATTTTTTCTGTTTAAGGCCCTATCCCCGTTATGCATGCTTGGTAATATGCCCAGGGATCAGCAAGCAATACATGTCAGTGTGGTATTCCTGTGAGTGGTGTAACTCCTCAGGGCAGTCCTGCTACCATTTGCATAAAGTCAGCACTCCTGTGGGGTCTGTGGGCCATGGAAATATCCAGCTCAAGCATGCACATCCACACCTTCTTCTTGTGCAGAGGTAAGTGAGTGAAGCCACATATCTCCTCTTCCTCCATGCCAGCTCTAACAAGCCTCTGAGGCTCTATTCAAACTTGGGTCAGCAGAAACAGGGCTTTATCTTTCTATGCCAATGGAGCTGGCCTTTTATTACATATTACATAACATCAAATAAGTGTAAGACACAGAGACACATTCAGGGAGCTGAACAGGCACATACAGCTTAGTGTTTAAGATTACTGCAAACAAGCTGAAAGTCAGGAGGGTAATATCAACCTTTATCACATAGTTTGTGATAAATAATGTTATTTATTTATTTAACATTTATTAACCGGGAAAGTCCGACTTGGTACAAAGCCAATTTTCTGCGGAGGCCCGGGGCGAAACACTACAGATGCATATCTTTGGAACGTGGGAGGAAACCAGAGCACCCAGAGGAAACCCACACGAACGGAGGGTGGACATGCAGACTCCACACAGAAGGCACCCCAGACAAGAATTGAACTAGAAAACCTCTTGTTGTGAGGTGAAAACACAACTGCTGTCGCAATGCGCCATCCAATGGTGATGCTGAGCAAAGAATCAAGTGGAGTGACTTGCTAGTAGTATAGAGGATAAAGGCCTGACTGCAGCTCAGGAGTTTGATTAGCTTGATGGAGCAGGAAGCATAGGATAGGCATACCTATTCTGGGAGGGGAAGGGATCATGTTTGGTGATACGTGGGTCTGTCATGGGTCTGGGAGAGGTGAGAAATCAAGGGATTGCCAAGCTGGAGGGAGATGGCAGACCTGGAGTTTTGTCTATCAAGGACTCTGTAGGGATATGCTTCTTGAGTCCTGTGTCATTGCCTGATTAGCATAATAGAGATTACATCATGCAAGGGGAAGGGTTAGGAGTGAACCCCACCATAAACTAAGGTGATGTGTGACAGGGGTGGCTGTCTGGATTTGCTTTGTTCACATGTACCTGCAGATTAAAGAGGGGATTAGACAATCCACAATCTGGACATGTATGAGAATACAAGACACTGGCCTCAAATCACAAATTGAATGGAGCTAGACTTCAGAAGAAGCCACACTGACACAGCAGACATCCTGAAAAATGCATAATCTGAGGTCTTAATACTCTTAATACTCATAATCTATGGAATTCCACACGGGTAGTTTGAATGTTGTTTTAGTCCCAAGTGCCATACAATTTCATCCTTGTGGCAGATGGCAGTTTTAATATCTGGTTTCACAAGAAATAGCTGGGACCAACAAAAACAACCCAATTTTAAAAATTATGTCCTACACACACAAGTAATTAAACTAATAAATAATCTAGCAGGTATAGAATATAATTTGATCTAAAGTTGAACACTCCTGTAATTCTTTGTGGAGATCACTGATGCAGTAAGCTATATGGATTATATCCTGACAAAGATATACAATGGCCAACTTCCAGATCTTCAGACCACATTCCACAAATCCCAAGCCATTAGTCAGTCTGAAGTGAGCTGACTACAAGTCAGGTTTGGGTGCCAGGGTCTTCAGACATTTCCTGGTTCTGAAGAGAGCACTACTCTGCAGGCTCCTGGGGATAGATGGTAGGCTAATGCTGTTTCATTGCTGGGCAGATAAGTTCCCTTTGGGGAAAAAACATTATGCTTTACATTTTATTACAGAAAACATGTTTTTCTATAAAACTTATTTAAGCTAGGATTAAGCGTTTTTATTGACTGTCGCATGAGTTTTATACACTTATAAATGGGAGTATTACTTATTTACATTTTTGGAAATAAGGTGTTATTTTATACCATATATTCTGTGGTGAAACTTGTATTATGTTACATTATGGGCTGGGGTAGGTGTATAAAGTGCTTTCTGACGTGTTTTGTTGGGTAAAACATTACTTTTTTTACAACTTACTTGTTTTACTGACTATTGTTGCTAGGCTTTCTCAGGAATCGGCCACCTTTTTCTTCTTAACCATGGAGCAACTTACCACTTCCTCTGTTCTTCTTTCTTCCAACCACAAAAAGAAGAAAAACTGTTTTGCAGCCAAACATGTTTCTCCTGCCTTAGTGATCCTGGCCAGGAATAACATATTGTGCTTAGCTCAGAGTTTAGTGCAACCTTCCTGTATGTCTCTTTCAGGTAAAATAAAAATATATTCTTCATTTTATGAAGAGATTCAAGACTTTGAACCTCTAAATTATTGTTAAGGGGGTGGGTTATGTGCTGTCTCCACACATTTGTGATTCAAATTCTGAGGAAACTGTGGCTTCATTCAATACTTTGAAGGATTCTCTTTCTCAGAAATTATTTCCAGAATGATTATCAGTCTCTCAGAAAGTATTATAATTTTTTACAACTGGAATTTCTAAAACCTACTCCTGCTCTATCTGCTTTAGAGTTTTTTTTTTGTCACAGCCTGCAATTTCCATGACAGTCAGTCTGCTTCCCCTAAAAAGCAAGTATCTCAACCTTTTGCATTTTTATACACTCATCCGAGATTTGACCCAGCAGCTATTGCAGTGAATTCAGCTGCTGCTAAACATTGGATAATATTGATTCCTCTTCTTCTGTCAAGACAGAGAAGGCTTTTTAAAAGTTTGGGAAATAAATGTATTCTACTATAGCACCTGCATTTAGAATTCTCAACTCTCAAGCTCATATGTTGAAGTTTATGCTTACCACTTGCGAGAATATGAAGGATATTCTGGCATCTGTTACCTCATGTGAGAAGAAATCTGCTTTGCATAGCTTCTATGTCACAAATGACTACCATTGTTTAAAATGTGCATATGACTCTGCTGAAGCCAGCTCTAGGGCTGCTGCCACTGGAACAGATGTTCATCGTGTTACCCTGCTGCAGTCATCACACTTGGGGTTATCCTGCCGTCAGGCGGTCCCGCAGTCGGCCCGAATTCCAAAGTCTTAGTCCGGTGTTGGTTGCTGTCACTTCTTCCCTGACGTCAGTGCGCCAGGGGTATTTAAGAGGCATCCGATGCCATTTTCTTCAGTCTTTCTTGCCGCGTGGTGCCCGAAGCAGAAGCAGTTCATAAGTGCCGGTCGGCCGACACCTGAGAATTTCAGTCCGAAGTCTTCATTAAAGCTAAGTACCCCGTTGGGGAACATTTTCTTACCTCAGTCCGATGTCAGAAAAAGTTAACAATTGCATTTCTTGTGGGAAGCAAATACCTCATAAGGACTTCCATTCCTGTTGTATTCCTTGCCTAGGCCCAGACCACGACATCACAGGTTGTCAGTTTTGTGCTAGGTTTAATAAACGAACTATCAAATGCCGTTTTGACTTTGCACGGCATTACTTTGGTAGAAAATTTAATTATATCATGCCGTCAGAGCAGCCGACAACCGCCACTCATAAAAAATGCAAGGAAAAGGACAGGCAGCCTAGGAATAAGCCAGACACCGAGGCCTCAGTTGGGCCTGTCGCCGGTTCTCCGGGTTTCAGTGAGGCACCTACGACTGCAGAACTGGAACCCCAGACAGCTGCGGACTCCCAAGCAGAGTCCACTAGGCCGACGCAGCCTTCTACCGACACCGGAGCAGAACTAGACACTGGTGCTAAACTTAAAACTTCTTTAAAACCAAAGAAAACTGTACATCAGGCTGCAGTTCAAGGCCACATGCCTAAGAAACAGATGCTTAAGATGGCTGAAGATTTAATTACCCTTATCAGGGGTTCCCATCCCCCTCCTGATAAAAGATCAGGACAAGAGGAGGATTATGCATCCTCTGACTAGGTTTCACTCTCCTCAGATTCTTCTGAGGAACAGGATTACACTTTTCCACCTTATGAGGATTCTAAGGCTGAAGATTCCATTCCCTCGGCTTCTCCCCCTGAAGACTACTCTTTTGGGGAAACTTTGCATACCATGAGGGAACATTTCCACTGGGAAGGCCAGGATTACTCAGATTCTAAGAAAAGGCTCCGAGAGTTCCTTTTACTACCCCAGCACAGTCGTCTTGCTATTCCTCCTGTTTTAGATATTGTGGATGATGTTTACTTGGAGTCTAGTTTAAATCCAGACTCTCTACCTCCTGCTCCAGCCAAACCAAACCGATACTACAGAGTACCTGACTCACACAAATTCCTTTATAAAAGCCCTGTAGCTGACCCAGAAACAATTTCCCAGGGTCCTAAGGGAGCAAAAGCTTCTATGGCTAAAAATCCTGTGCCCTCTGAAAGGGATTCCAGAGCCCTAGATAGATGGGGAAAGAAAATTTACACCTCAGCAACTCAGGCTATGAGAGCATTAAATTGCCAGTTTCACATGCTGAAATATCAACAATTCCTAATGTCTCAGTTAAAACAAAAAATGAGCACACATTCAGAACAGCCTGAATTCAAGGAAATGCAGGATCTGTTGCATGCAGCTGAACAGGTGGGCAAACATACCTTGCAATGCGGATTTGATTCATTGGAAGCTTCCTGTAGAGCAGCTGTTACTGGCTCTGTCATACGTAGACATGCTTGGTTAAAAGAACAAACCCTCCCTGACCATGTTAAAGCAAAATTATTGGATGCACCTTTACAACAGAATGTATTATTTGGTGTCAAAGCAGAAGAGGTTTTAAAGAAAATGGAGGATAAGGCAAAGTCTATGCAAACGGTCAATGATTTTTTGCAGGTACAACCCCCTCGTTTCAGCAAAAATTGGCCAACAAAAAACTGGTCCTTTCCAGCTTCAGACAGATCACAGAGGGGCAAATACAGACGCCCAAGGGGCAGAGGCCAGTCACAGGGCCCTTACAAACCTTGCCAATGCGGTTCTGCTACCCAGAAAGGAGGAGAAGACAGGCCCCAGGCTAGCAGAAGACAAACGCAATGACTCTATCCTCAAACTACCAAGCAAATCTCTCCTGGCAACTCCCTTGGGAGGAAAACTAGCATTTTTTGCAGACAACTGGCACATCATCACAAAAGACAAATGGGTTCTAAACATTGTCTCCCAAGGATACAGATTCCACTTTCATACCTTACCAAGGATCAAAGGAATGCCAAACCTGCCACCAAATCAATGGGCAGAGGCACAAAAACAAATTACAGCTCACATGAACATGAAAGCCATTCAACAGGTACCTGCACAGGAGCAAGAGCAAGGATTTTACTCAAGACTCTTCCTAGTCCCAAGAAAGGACAAAGCATGGAGACCCATTCTGGATCTTTCAATTCTGAACACCTATCTGCAAGTACCAAAATTCAAGATGCTAACACTACAGCAGCTTCTTCCCATGCTGGGCAAGAATGCTTGGCTAGTCACTTTGGACCTCAAGGAGGCATACATGCATGTCCCTATCAGACAAAATTGCAGAAGATACCTCTGCTTCATTGCAGGTTCAACGCATTATCAATTCTCTGCACTGCCCTTTGGCTTATCTACTGCACCCAGGGTCTTCACAAAATGCCTGGCACCAGTAATTGCATACTGCAGACAAAGAGGAATTCAAATATACCCATACCTGGATGACTGCCTTATTCAAGCAGAAAGCAAGGACATTCTTTTAAAGCATGTGGCATTTGTCAAACACCTTCTAAGTTGCCTAGGGTACACAGCAAACAAAAAGAAATCAAAACTAGTACCCTCACAAAACATAATATTCCTGGGTGCCAGCTTGAATACAACGACCCAGATGGCTTTCCTCATGCCAGGCAAGCAACGGCAGCTGTTTCAATATTTCAAAATAATGGCAACAAAGATCCAACTCCCTGCAAGAAAAATTCTGCAGGGCTTGGGATTCATGGCATCTTGCATTCTTCTAATACCATTTGCAAAACTGCATATGAGGAAATTACAATGGTACCTGAAAAGTGTATGGACTCAGCACAGCCACAGCTTGGAAACAATGATACCACTCATTCCCTGCCTTCAACAGGAATTTCTATGGTGGGCACAGGCATGTCACCTCAACAAGTGTCAGCCTTTCACCTTACCCACAGCCAGGCAAACTATGACAACAGATGCATCGGACTATGCCTGGGGAGCACACATGGCAGGACAGTGCATTCAGGGCAAATGGACTACAGATCAGAGACACCTGCATATCAATCAAAAAGAAATGCTAGCAGTGCAGAATGCCCTAACAGCTTTCAAGGACCTTCTACACCCAGGAGAACTACTAATAAAGATGGACAATACCACAGTTATGTGGTACATAAACAAGCAAGGGGGCACACATTCCTACCCTCTATGCAGGCAAGCAATGACCTTGTGGAACACTGCACCCTCTTACCAGGTTTAATTACAAGCACAATTCCTGCTAGGAAAGAAAAACACATTGGCAGATGACCTAAGCAGAAACATCATGGATCCACATGAATGGAAACTAGATCCACAAGTATTTGCAATGATAGTTCAAAGATGGGGATGCCTAGACATAGATCTGTTTGCAAGCCCCCACAACCACCAACTTCAAAAATTTTGCACAAGGACCTTCCATCCACTAGTTTGGAAAGTGGACGCCCTCTCATTCAGTTGGAAAACATTAACAGTTTATGCCTTCCCTCCACTGCCTCTTCTAGCAAAGGTACTGCTGAAAGTCAGATTAGAGAGGCCACAAATGATACTTCTTGCACCAGACTGGCCACGCCAACATTGGTATCCAATTCTAAGGAATATAGCCCATGGCCCACCATGGATTTTGCCACAAATTCCTCACCTGCTCACCCAGCAAGACGATCAGATTCTACACAGCCAGCTCAAGACTTTAAACCTGGCTGCATGGCAAATTACCTAAACAACCAACCAACACCTTTATCCAAAGCTGTTATGGATGTCATTCTGGAGGCCAGGAGTCCCAGCACCAGGCAAACCTATTCAGACAAATGGAAAAGATTTTGCGCCTGGAACCAGGCTAAAGGCCTAAACCCCCTTGATCCAAACATCCCTCAGATTCTACAATATTTGACTGAGATGTTACACAAAGGACTTTCCTTTTCATCTATTAAGATCCACACCTCAGCAATTTCAGCGCATTACAGCACAGATCCTCCTTTATTTTCACATCCACTCCTAAGACAGTTCCTCAGAGGGGCTAAGAACTTAAGACCACCAAGGAGAGCTCCAACACCTACTTGGGATCTCAAGGTATGCCTGGCTGCAGTCTCAAAACCTCCTAGAGGATGTCAAAAATGAAGTTTTGAATCCCACCCTGGATGAAGAACTAGTATTTTTGCTGCAGTGGTCATTAAAAATTCTGATGAGAGAGGGACTCTGATATAAGGGGTCACTCAGATTTTTCAGCCCTTCTCCAAGTTTACCAAAGGATTCAATGCTCCCTCTACAACTTTCTTTAAAAAGCAGAATTAACAATCTGCTGGTAAGCAGACATTTAAAAAGCAATAGCAGTGAGGTTCCAAAAAGATAACAATAACCCTCCTGCAGAACAAAGGCCAGTCTTAAAAGTCTGAATGACTATATAAGAGACTTCCCTCACCCCTCCACCCTGGCAGTGCTTTAATCCTTCTAGAAAGTCTGAACCTCCATTTCTGTCTTTGGCAACAGATTGTTTTCAGGAAGATGGTTTCTGAGTATAATCCAGCAAGGGCAGAGATGGCAGTGGGAGTCTCTCCCATTGTTTTGGAGGATTCTTCTTCATCCGCTAGACCAAACTCTTCTTTTCCCTCATGTGATACAGCATATGCTCACTCGGGTTTTAATAGACATTGCTTCTCTTCCTTAGATAGGAGAAAGGTTTTATTCAAGGATGTTTCTTGTGCTAAAGAAAGAAAGAAACAAAGAAGATTATTGGAGCCCAGTTCTTTTCTGAACCAGGTTATGATAGTGCCAATGTTGAAAATGTTGTCACTTTAGAACTTGTCTCCCATTATTCCCCATATGAGATTTCTAGTGACTGTAGATTTAAATATGTATATCATCACATTCCTATACATCCAGATTTCAAGTGATTCTTAAGGTCTTCTGTGTTTGGATCACTTTATCAGTTCTCAGAATTATCCTTTGAGCTATTTAGTACTCCAAGAGTCTTCACAAAATGTATAATTCCTGTCACAGCCTAATGCAGTCTGCAAAGTATTTACAATTTTCCTTATTTAGATGACTTGCTTTTCTTTCAACATGTCAGGAATCTCTCACTTGGTTAAGGTTAAGGGATCACCTACATAGATTAGCGCTCCAAGAGAGAACATTAAGAAGTCTTCTCTGACTCCCTTTTACAGGATTGTTAGGATTGTTTTCCTGGGGTTTTTTCTATAGGAAAAAAAAGATCTGTACTCAGACATATTCCTGAGGTTTCCCACTCAGACTTCCATCTCAGCAAGGGAATTCCTCAGGATTATGGGTCTCATGGCATCTATGATAAACTTGATACCTCGTGTATGGCTCTACATGAGAAAGATGCCATATTACCTGAAATATCTATGGTCCCAGCATTAACATCCCTTAACTTTTCAGATTTCAGTTTTGGGATTTGTGAAAAGGTAGATTACGTAGTGGAGACACCATTTTTTTTTCAAAATTCAGGACTCTTATTCTCCCCTCCTGCTCCAGTAAAGTCTGTCACTACAGATGCCTCAGACTTTCCTTGTGGAGCATTATCAATGGACATAAAGGTGCAGGATGCTTGATGCAAGAAAGACAGACCAAACCATAGAAACATAAAAGAAATGTGAACTCTGATAAATGCTCTCAGCTCTCTGAACCACCTGTGGTTCCTGGGATCTCATCAGGTGTTTACAGACAATATCACAACAATATGGTAGATAAACCAGAAAGAAGGAACTAGATCTTACCCCCTAGGCACACGAACCATGTTAGTACGGGATATAGCCTTATGGGACAGTCTCATTCTGCAGGCATCTTACATTCCATCAGATCAAAAATGTGTGGCAGACAAGCTGAGCAGGACTAGGACAGACCCTCATGAATGAAAACTAAATCAGACGGTCTTCCAAGATTTGACTCAGCTGTGGGGAATACTTCAAATAGATCTATTTTCTTCCACTCTAAACAATCCGATGTCAAAATTCTGCTGTAGAACTTCAAACACAAAGGCCTGGAAGACAGATGATGTTTCTTTTCCTTGAAAAGGAATGCACCTGTATGCATTGCAGGCATTTTCTTTAATATCCAGGGAAGTTGTGACGAATCAGAAGGACTCCACAAAGATCATTGTGGTGACTACCTTCTGGCTGAGGCAGCAGCGGTTCTCCATGTTTTTTTGAATTGGCCAGGAACAATCACCACAAGCTTCCTCACAAATCGTATTTGCTAACACAAGGCCAGGGGTGTTGGATAAATCCCAACCTCAAACAACTTCAGCTGATGCCTGGATGTTGGAGTTTTAATACCTCTTAGGCACCTTTTTTGTGAGGACACGGTATAGTGTGCTACAATATTTGTTTGAATTATATTCTTATTCACTAGTCAGACATTTCAGCATGTCTACCCATGCACCCCCTCTTTTAATGCATTCTCATGTGAAAATGTTTTTGAAAGTGGTGCTGCATGTGAAACCTCCTAGAAAACAGGCGGCTTCTCCTTGGGATCTTAATTTTGTATTTGCAAAATTACCTCTTGCTCCATCTGATGCAGCTCATTAGGCTGATTTGAGGTTCTTGACATGGGAAATAGTCTTACTTATTGTTTTGGCCTCTACAAGAAGAATATCATAGTTGCAAGCTCATATTTTGGGTCAGACACATTTAATTTTCCACTTAGATAGTTTCCTTAAGAACTAATCCTTCACTTATGCCTACAAAGGTATCTGAGTTTATCTTAAGCCAAGCAATCCATCCCACTGTCTTCTTTCCAGAACCTTTGAGAGAGAAAGGATACTCCATAATTCAAATGCCCATGGACAACTCGGGTACTATCTTGATAGAACAAAATCTTTCAGAACTTCTGATCAGTTCTTAATTTCTTATGAAGGCAAGAATAATGGACAACTAGTGTCAAAACAGACTACTTACAGATTGCTGTCTCATGCTATTACTTTTTGTTTCACCCACCACAGCAGAGCTATTCCAGGAAGGGCTAAGGATCATTCTTCCAGTGCCTTGGCTTCATCTGTAGCTTTTTGAAAAGGGTTGGATTCTAGAAGTATTCTAATAGCAGCAACTTGGTCTTCTGTATGCACTTTTACAAAGCACTATGAAGTAGATTCATTTTCCAGGTCTAGAACAGGCTTTTCTAGGACCATTCTCCAGGGGCTTCCATCCCCTCATCCTTCCTCCTCACAGTTAAACCAAACTATGGCATTCTACCCATAAAGCTTAGGCTACTGTGGCAGCGATCCATATGAAGAATGTAATACAGTTGTATATGTAAACGTACCATAACAGCAGATGTTCAAATGATTACTAGTGTAGTAGTTGCTCCTGCACTCTTATTTTTGTATGTTTCTTTATGCCAGAATGTGGATATGTATATTTGTTTTCCTAGGTTTATCCTTCTCATGGCTTTAGCCTCCCACTCTCTGTTTGCATAAAGGGCTTGGCACTCAAACCTGACTGTTAGCTCAGCTCAATAGTGTAGGTACATGGAAGGTGCTCCGAGGCTTTGGGAGATGGTCAGCTCATATCCTTAGCAGGATGAACCCCTATAGCTTAGGCTACTGCAGCAATAACTATTCCAAAACCTACTGTTATTGCAAATTTACTTAAACAACTGTACTTTCTTTTCATTTCTTCTTCTTCATCATCATCTTCTTCCCTTTCTTTCCCTTCTCTACCATGTTCTTTTTTAACTTGCATGCACTGATATACTGGACTTCAGCCCATTAAAAAGCTAATATTGGCAGACTACATAAAGAATATTCAAAGTATTCTTGTCTGTTTTTAATAAATAGTCTCATATCAACTAAAGCATTATTCAGAAGTGGGAAACTTGCAAATTGCAAATTTAATGAAATGTAAATTAATTTGGAATTCTGGAAGAGTAGGCATCACCCACCTGGGGAAAAACTGAATGTTTCATGTTGCAGCACAGTAGGCATCATGATTAATTGTACACAATTTACAAAAGTACATCAGTTAAGCCTTAAAAGGCACTCTGCAATTGAAATACCCACCATGAGACCTATTTGTTGTTACAATAAGTATGTGGCTTGTTTATACACTGGTGACTGTTGACAACTGCATCTTGCCTCAAACTGTGATTAACTGCTGTTAGAAGGCATGCTTTCAAAATGGTTATTTGCATGGAAGCTATATTGCGGTTATAGCTATCTCATTTTTTAATAATTTCTTTTGAATCAGTAGGCCCTTAGCTATTTATACAAATTAATTTGTGGGGAATTAATGTCTCTCTTTCTCTCTCTCTCTCTCTAAACTATAAAGAAGGCATGCTTGCAATGTTAATATTCATACAGCACTCATTTTCTTTGAAATCATCTTTCTCATATTTTAACTGATGTAATATTTGCTTCGCTCATGACCTTTCTTACATGTTACAGAAGAAACATGGGATGGATTATTAATAATATTTAACAGATTCTCTGGAACTGAAGTACAACAACCTGCTTCATTTTAAAGTTTTTCAGAAACTACTCATGAAAAGTTCAAAGTTGAGTGTGAGTGTGTGTGTGTGTGTGTGTGTGTGTGTGTGTGTGTGTGTGTGTGTGTGTGTGTGTGTGTGCGCGTGTGTGTGTGTTCGCATACACATTTACCACTCCCTCTTGTTCTCTCTGTCTCTCTCATAGGTTCAGAAATTCATGCATAAGTACTAGGTTAGCTGCCCTTGTGGGGCATTTTAACCTTGCCAATTTCCGTTTTTGTGCTCAAATTAACCCATCCCATTTGGTTATAGATTGGTCTTGCCCATCCCATTGTTGATAATTGTATATTATCCCTAATAAGAATAACTGGGATCATACCATACATAATTTGTGGGGACCCATGCATAGGATAAAGCATTTATGAGCTGCATCTGCCCAATAGTATTATGGGAGGGCAGTCCTGGGGTAAATGTTCTGTTTCTCATCCATAGATCTAAGTTGTTTGAATATGGATAGGGATGAACTTTGTTTTATGTGAATGGGGAGTTTGTTCCACAGCAGCAGCATTATCCTGTGCGAGATATACTTGTCCATCTAAATTGTTCTATTGATGTTGGTGGAGAGGTTCAGAGTCCCAGACTGAGTATTTCTGATGCTATATGACTTGTTGATGTGCAGTAAATCCATTAGTAATAGGCTGGAGGATGTCTTGCATGCCGGACACATGTCACCTCTTAGCAGTCTGTAGGATACCGAGTATAGTGAAATGATTTTGAGTCTCTCCATGTAGGACAAGTTATGTAGGCTCTGTTTCCTTTTAGTATGGTATTTCTGAGATTTCCAGTTGTTGCATGTGTCTGGGCAGGTACATGTCAAAGGGAACATTATATTCAATGACTGCCCTAATGAGGGCTGATTAAAAGGGACAATGGTATCCCTAGATGTAGATACAATCCCTTTGTTTATAAGCTGTGCAACATAGAAGGACTTTCTTACAGCAATAAACACATGTTGTCAAAAGTTAGGTCACTGTCCATATAAATTTCCAAATCTCCAACAACTGAGTCAACTCTTAGGGCCATTTTGTTAATGTGGTAGTTCCCCTGGGTAGATGACTTCCCAAAGGATACAGTAATGCATTTTTTGGCATTTAGTTTCATTCATGATTTTGGCAACAACTATTTATTTGAGACAAACCTTGTTGCAGGATGTCTAAGTCATTTGGGGAGTCAGTGATTGGTCCTAGCTTGCATTCATCTGCAAGATATTTTGGCCAGGGCCCTTTGGTATTGGCTTTACTTAGGAAAAGTAGATATCAAACAGGAAATGTCCCAACACAGAACCCTGGGTGACTCCACTGGTGGCTGGGTCTCTTTGTGGCAGTGACTTCCCCTGTTTTGATTATCTGCATTCTATCTGTGAGACAGTTGGCAATCCAGCAGATGACACAGGGGTTGTTTTCAATTATTTAGCTTTTCTGTTATGCTTGAGTGGGAACTTGTGTCAACAGCTTTGGCCAGGCCTGAGGTATGTGGTGTGTACCATTTTGCCTTCATTTATTGCTTTGGTGATCATTTTAAAAATCCACCAGAATGAGTAAGCATGATCTGCCTTTGACAAATCCAAGCTGAGAAGAGTCCAGTGTTTGGAGGCTCCCTATGTCCTGATTGAATAAATCCATAAGTCTTTCCATGGCTTTGAATATGAGGCTGATTAGACACATGGTTCTGTAATTGCCTTGGTCTCTGGAAGGTCTTCCCTTATGCAAAGGAATGAATGTAGCCGCTACCCATTTGCTTGGTACAAAACCTATATGATGTTGAGACTGAATAGTTTTTGTTAGGGTGTGGATAAACATTTTTCATTCTATTTAATTAACTCATTCCCTCCAGTGCAGCTCTTTTGAGTGTGTAACTTTAACTCTCAGTGGGTATGGCTTCAGCCTTTAAAAAAATTAAGTTAGCACCTTACAGTTCTAACAAGTACTCATTGACAAAGGTCAAATATCAATACAATTGTGTTTGCCATCATGTGTGCTTCAAGATAAAGTATTCCAATTCCTTTTATGTAGCATGGTTTTGGAATTATTAATGCAGATTTGAACAAGCAATATTTGATGCACTGAGGTGCAGTAGGAGGTAACTGCAGAAATACCTGGAGGAGCACTCAGCTGTAATGAGTTAAGATGCAACCAGGGATATTGTTAGACCCATCAATGCAGTACTTTTACTTTTAGGACTTGGTCTTGTGTGATAGCTGGAGGAGAGCCAGTTTCAGGTATATATTGAGGGACAGACAGCTGGGAGAGAGGGCTAAAGTTAGACCTAAATTTATCGACCAGTAGGTTCACTATAATTTCATCCTCAGTGAAGGTAACATCATTCAGAATATGGTCAGCACATTGCTGCATTGCTCTTTTGAGATTATGAACATAACTAAAAATGCCCTGTGATTGTCTTTGGCTTGGGTAGCTATTTTAGCCTCAAACTTGGCTTTGGCGGATTTAATTAAGCTCTTGAGTTTTTTGTCATTTCAATGACAAGGGTACTAGCATTCTGGGAATTACTCTTCTTACATTTGAATAAAATGATTTTGTTTCATTATAAAACTTGTTGATATTATGGTTCCACCATTTGGGTTTGTTTCTGGGATTTGCCCTGCACTTGTTCCAGTTGGGTACAGCTGCATCTATGTTGTTATAGTGTGGTGTTGTACATTTCTGCATATTCAGTGGAATTAACTGGATTTTGTGGGGATCTGAAGCTTACCGATGTGTATCACTGAGGAGTAAATAGTCTGTCTTAAAGAAATTTCTAAAGGTACCTTGGGTGGAAGTGATCTCTGGTTTCAGTTTTATTTCAGAACAGACATTTTAAGCCATGCAGACACAGAAGTGATGGTGCAAAATGCTCCCATATTAGTATGGACAAGATCCAAGATGTTATTCCTGGTAGTGGATACTCAGATTAATTACACCAGGGCATTTGTATTGACAAAGTTCATGAATATCTGAGTGTGTGCACTAATGTTGGTGTAGGTTTCCCAGTCTCTAGCTGGATAGTTTAGATCACCTATGAAGATGGTATCGGGTTTAATACTGAGTAATTCTAGTTCCTGTAGATAGGAATTGTAGTTTTTTTGTCATAGACGAAGCTCTAAAGGTAGCTAATATATATGGTATGGGACCTTTCTGATGGTTATTTGGACACGAGGAAGCTCTATTGTATCATGTTTCTTTACCAGCCTTGATGCAAGTCTCTTCCGGATGTAGATAGAGACACCTCCAGCTATCTTCCCCTTCTGCACAGTTGCTGGTCTAAATGGGTGGAAGACATTATAACCCTGCACAGCCAGATTACTCTCCACTATTTTAAACCATCCCCCAGATTCAGCAGGCCCTGCACAGTGTGCAGGACTAGTGTAGGGGCTCCAGCGGGCAATATGTCTGCCGTGCGATCCAGGAATAAGCTGTAGGGACATGCATGAGCACTCCTGCACTAATCCTGCATGGACTCAGCTCCTGTATGCAAATTACCCCATTTGCAGGTGAAATCCATGCAAATGAGGTGAATTTGTGATCCAGGAAGCTGGCAGCCGGCCATGCAGGACTCGTGTAATCTGCAGAAATGTACTCGGTTAGTAACCGAGTACATTTCTGCAAACTACAAAACAGAGCCATGACAGCTCTAAATAAAGGGTGGATATTATGTTGAAAGTGTGCCCATGGCCAAATATATGGTCATTGGCATGGAAAACAGTGACAAAAAAAAAATTAACTTTAATTTTTTTAGCCGATCTCAGCTGTTTAAGCGTAGGGCAGTGGCGAGCAAATGGGATTGGGCAAAAAATAAAAAATAAAACCTAAAATAAGCATTCTAACCAAGATCATTATTTTGCCATTAAACTCAATGGCAGGCAGAAGACAACATGGCCAGTGAATAGTGGTTGCTAAGGGGGGAGGCTCAGTGTGGGACCTGTAACTATGCATCAGCAAGCAATCCTATGCAAATGAGGGGAATGATACTGAATCACAGATTTCCCCTCAATGCGGCCAACAGTGTAAGACTAGGAATAGCTTGGCGCAAGTCTAGCAGTTAGCTGACATTATAGGGGTGTGTGTCAAGCATACTGTAAGTGGATTGGAGCCCTGTGGCTCGGGTTTGCCCTTAGCTTGGCAGAGCTAAGCAAGGGGGTGTGTCTTAGGCTGCCTAGCACTCTTTACATTGCCTAAGCAGGTGCATGCACCCCGCACCAAGTTTTAAAGGGGAAAAAAAAAAGTAAACCAGGAAATAGCAGCTCTGTGCACACGTGAGTACCGTGTTTGCACCCCCCCCAACTTAAACAGGAAGGCAATGGGAAGGGAAAACAGCAGTAGGAAGGTAATCTATGAGAACTAGCATAGCTGACATGTGAAATGTATCAGAATCAGTCAATTACACAGGCAGCAGACAAGCCCAGCCCAGAACACTACTATAAACTATGCACGCATATTTCCCTCTGTGTTTTCCCACATACTCTACACCACCGGTGTATACAAGTGGGGGAATTTTAACAAACAAAAACAACAAAATGATAGGGGCTGCAATAGCTATCATACATCAACATGTGGAAGAGGCTGAAGGTGGTGAGGATGAGAATGCTGTTGACCAACCCACAGTGAGAGGAGACAGAGAAGAGTGTACAGACCCAGGGTAACCTACCAGGGCCTACATGAGCTGGAGATAGTGGAGCACTATAGGGTGGCCAGGGACATCCTACAGCAAATTGCTGAGCTGTGCCAGCCACGCCTGACACACAGAACTAACAGAGGGAACCCATCCCAGTAGATACCAAGGTATGTGTTGGCCTAAGAATATTAGCTACAGGTATCTTCCAAAGGCCAACTTGGGATATCATGGGGATCTCACAGGCATCAGCATCCATGGTACTCCACCAGTTCCTGGATGCCATGTCAGCACATGCCGGTGAGCACGTATATTTCCCCAACACCCGTGAGACATTGGCCAGCAATATGCATCACTTCCACCAAATAGCAGAATACCCTGAGGTAGTGGGTGCTATAGACTGCACGCACATATGCATCAAAGCACCACCCGGTGAGTGGGGTATGGTGTACATTAACCACAAGAGCTTCTCCTCCATCAACTGCCAGGTCATTTGTGATGTCCAGGGCATAATAATGAATGTGTGTGCTGGCTGCCCTGGAAGCTATCATGATTCCCACATCTGACATCTTACACAGCTGTACCAGAGATTTGCCAGTGGGAACATCCCTTAAGGTCACCTAGTGGGGGATGCTGGTTATGCACTGGAGCTGTGGCTGATGACATCCACCATCAGAAATTCGCACACACCCAAACAAGAACTCCATAATGAGGCACATGCACAGACCAGAATTGTAATAGAGTGTGTATTTGGGATGCTCAAGTCATGGTTCCAGTGCCTGGACACATCTGGTGGAGCCCTGCAGTACTCCCCAGCTACATGTACTCAGATTGTCATTGTATGCGCCATGCTACACAATATGATCCTGCGGAAACAGCTGCAGCAGGAACAGCACAGGGCAGGGCCACACAGCCCCCCACCATTGCCAAGACCTGCACAGGCACATAGTGACTCGGAGGAGTAACAACCTGAGCCTGCCCCAGTAAGCAGAAGGAGGCATACCCAGTATGCCCTGGCCTTGGCAAAGAGGCAATGCATAGCACATACACTGATACAGGAAGGACCCAGGGAATGACACTTCTCTGACTCGCACATATAGTAAAAGGGATGCCAAACATGACACTACCTGTGCTCAACTATGTTTAGGGAGTGTACTATGTGCATCTGACATAGGGAGCCCTCCAGCACCATCTTCAGTACTGGCACACCCACAAGGTAAGTCGCTCTCCTTACGAATTGCCAAATGTAGTAGTATGTGTTGTTACCTGTATCTATGATATGGATGTAAGCATGCAAGGGAATTGAGTGGCTGAATGGGATGCCAGCAGATAGTAGACACCTATAGTGGCAGCATGAGATCTGTAACAAATACTGGTACCACCATAGTAGCCAGTACTACACATGGTGACAAAACCCACTGCAGGAAATGTGCTGGGCCACATGTGTGTCCATATGACACACACATGCCAGTCAGGGAGGTTCACATACCCAACAACAGTCTCAGCCAGCAGGACAGGTGTAGACAAATACAAAAAATGCTGTGCTAAGGCCTCTGAGGGATGGCTATGGGTAACCCCCCACCAGGCCTACACAGACGGACTACAGCAGGTCAGGCAGTGGGATGTTAGTTCTGACTGGTAGGAAGTCAGAAACTGATATGTAGGTCAATCAAACCTAAGAGCTGTAGTACACTGATATGCCTCTAGTCAGCATGATAGGTTAGAATACATAATGAAATGGAGTACCTGACATACCAGTCCAGTCATAGCAAATGTGTACAACTGTCAGGTGTGCCCCCTCCCCCAATGCTGTGTAGAACTGTAGAAATAGTCAGGTGTGCCCACCTCACTCCTGTGCAGAAATGTAGAAACAGTCAAGTGTGTCTCTTCCCCCAATCCTGTGTAGAAATGTAGAAACAGTCAGGTGTGCTCCCTCCCCAAATCCTGTGTAAAAATGTAGAAACAGTCAGGTGTGCCCCCCCCAATCATGTGTAGAAATGTAGAAACAGTCAGGTGTGACCCCCCAGGCCTGTGTAGAAATGTAGAAACAGTCAGGTGTGCCCCCCCAATCCTATGTAGAAATGTAGAAACAGTCAGGTGTGCCCCTCTCCCAGTCCTATGTAGAAATGTAGTAACAGTCTGGTGTCCCCCCCAATCTGATGTAGACACGTTGTAACAGTCAGATGTGCCCCCCCAATCCTATGTAGAAATGTAGTAACAATCAGGTGTGCCCCCCCTCCAATCCAATGTAGACATGTCATAACATGTATGTGTAGGTATAATACCAGTGGAGCACAGATGACCTGAGGTGACCAAGGTAGCAGGATAGATTGTAGAATTTGTACAATATGCAGATATGTGTGTGTTAGGTTGGTGTGTGTTTCATATTGTGTCAGAGTTGTCAGCTTGTATGCATGTTGAGGTTTGACCTGGTGGCCATTGCCCACTACTGCCGATGACAGGGACAAGTCCTCACAACTGCAGTGCCAAAGACAATGCTCCCCAGTATAACATATGATAGCAGTAACCCTTGTAAATGTATGGTGGTAATATGTATCACCATCTGAAAGATGGACATGGCATGACTGTTGGGCTAGATATACAAGCAGTACACAGAGAAAAGTACCCCAGACATACAGCATATAATGTGTAACCATGAAATGGACACACCCTTGGAATTGTACCTACAGGTACGCATCACATTATCTGGGCTTGTAGTAGGGAATACTGATGTTGTCCGGCCAAACACTTACAGATCACAAAGGTGATAGGACTGATGTATTGGGAAATGGCTGATGTCCCTGCACAAGCCAGCATAACTGGAATGCCCCATGCATATCTGTGAGTCAGATGCAAGTAGTGTACATAGCACACATGCATGCAGCTCACCCAAACACCACCCATAGGTACCTCTCTGGTCTTATCCCTGCTGTTGGGAATAGATACAATATAACCCACACCTATATATGGTAATAGCAAAAGAATGCAGCATGCAGTGTAGGTGTCCCATGCAGGTGTGTCACTAGCTGTAAGCAGCACCCTGCCAGCATCCACATCACCTGATCAATACTGATCGAAAGTATTGGCATGAACACCTAGAACACCTACTCTATCACCCCAGGGGACTATACTGCATGACAGTCTGGGACTGTAGGACTGACGGAATACAATGGCCTGCTACAGCTGGCCTGCATCACCACTAAATAGCCTACAGGCCTCTGCCAAAGGCCTGTGTCTCACCTGTACTGCCAATGTATGTTATGTCATGGACACCCAAATAACAACATAACACACTCCACATAAGCCATATGCAAGGCAATGTGGACAAACCAAAGTAACATGTCCACCATGTCTCACTGCATGAACTGTGGACCAACACCAAAATACAGCTGTGATGAGGTGATAACTATAGGGAAATTATCAGAGAATGTATGCATAATGTATGGAAGAGAATAGAATAATAGAGGTGGGGGTTGGAGCATGGGCAGCATGGAATGTGCAAAGTCTGACACACAGCCGTATGTACATACTATCCCTGGCTGCAAATACAAAAATGGGTGGCTACAAACCTGCCCATACACCACAATAGGGGTAATGTCCTGACTTATGACCCCTGCCTCTGGATAACCTGTGTGAATCTGTACAGCTGTGAGGTATTGCCACAGCAAGATAAGGCCATACTGTCATGTTGATGGATGTACAAGTATGGGATCCTCTTCTATCACTGTACTAAGGTGCTGAACTGGATACACAGACCCAGCAGCAAGTGTCTGCAGCTCACCCTCCAGAATGGAATAACTTTCCATGAATATGTAGGCATTTGACCACAATACTGGACACGGCTGCATTCACCCTGTGTTCCCCCGGACATCACTGCGAGCAAAAATGACCACCTGACAGTACTTGAGGACATGAAACATCACAGTGTATAACAGTACACATGTCTGAATATCTCTGCTAACACCAGTGCCATGTAGCAGAAGCAGCAAAGACACAATCACCTACAGTACACACTATCTCTTGCACAGTTTATACACTGTAGGACTGATGGAATACAATGGCCTGCTACAGCTGGCCTGCATCACCACCAAATGGCCTACAGGCCTCTGCCAAAGGCCTGTGTCTCACCTGTACTGCCAATGTATGTTATGTCATGGACACCCAAATAACAACATAACACACTCCACATAAGCCATATGCAAGGCAATGTGGACAAACCACAGTAACATGTCCACCATGTCTCACTGCATGAACTGTGGACCAACACCAAAATACAGCTGTGATGAGGTGATAACTATAGGGAAATTATCAGAGAATGTATGCATAATGTATGGAAGAGAATAGAATAATAGAGGTGGGGGTTGGAGCATGGGCAGCATGGAATTTGCAAAATCTGACACACAGCCATATGCTCATACTATCCCTGGTTGCAAATACAAAAATGGGTGGCTACAAACCTGCCCATACACCACAATAGGGGTAATGTCCTGACTTATGACCCCTGCCTCTGGATAACCTGTGTGAATCTGTACAGCTGTGAGGTATTGCCATAGCAAGATAAGGCCATACTGTCATGTTGATGGATGTACAAGTATGGGATCCTCTTCTATCACTGTACCAAGGTGCTGAACTGGATACACAGACCCAGCAGCAAGTGTCTGCAGCTCCCCCTCCAGAATGGAATAACTTTCCATGAATATGTAGGCATTTGACCACAATACTGGACATGGCTGCATTCACCCTGTGTTCCCCCGGACATCACTGCGAGCAAAAATGACCACCTGACAGTACTAAAACATCACAGTGTATAACAGTACACGTCTGAATATCTCTGCTAACACCAGTACCATGTAGCAGAAGCAGCAAAGACACAATCACCTACAGTACACACTATCTCTTGCACAGTTTTACCCCATATTGCCAACTGATGTACAGATATTCTCCAGACACAGTTTACTAGCTGTAGGTGTAGAACACAAAGGTCTGCACTGGAGTACAAACTACCTGGAATGGATCCACACATTCAGTACAGAAGGGCATACTGGGCATGCTCACACACTTAAACAAATGAAGCCCATGTCTGCTAACAACAGTGGACCATACATATCTGACAGTTGCAGATGTTAGTGCATACACTCCTCAGTATGCACCAGTCTAGCTTTTCACACATTGGATAGGAATACACACATATATCCAAGAACAGCACACTATAATATGCCAAAAGTACACATACATAGATGTGTGGAAGAGAGTGACAGTGACAAAGAGATGTCCATCATGAAGCCTGTCCCACCTAGCACACAGCCAAATGACTACAACCACATGATGTGTAAAGGTTACTTACTGTAGAAATTAGCCACTGGTTTCCCTCAGCATTAAAGACTCTGTGGTGCAAGTGCTAGCTGTGCAACATGACTGTACAAGGCATTAGTCATGCAGCAGTTATATACACATACCTGCAGAATATAAACCTGCATGTGCCTGAGTGTGGTGTGTCTACCTCTGGATGCATGGTTTATGGCCCATGCAGACCCACACTGCCCTCCCCATAGCCCTACTATGACAAGCCTGCTGATGTCATTCACTTTGAAATACATCTTTGGGAAAGGAGTAGCCCAGTAATCTCCATGGCGCATCCTATAACTGCATAATGCTGTAGTGTAATAAACTAGTTAGGTAGGAGTTCTAATCCCAGACATGGCAACTGTGTGTGTGTGTGTGTGTGTGTGTGTGTGTGTGTTTGTGTGTGTATGCATCACTGTGTGTGTGGAGAGCAAAGATTTTTAGGCTAGTCACACTCATTACATTTCAAATGCCTTACTTTGGCAAGGATTCTGATGTTATTCACTTTGAAATGCACGTTTGGGAAAGGAGCAGCCCAGTAACCTCCATGGAACGTCCTACAACTGCATAATGCTGTAGTGTGATAAACTAGTTAGGTCGGAGCTCTAATCCCCGACATGGCAAATGTGTGTGTTTGTGTATCCCTCTCTGTGTAGGGAAAAATGCTTTTTAGGCTAGTCACACTCACTACAAGTCAAATTTGGCAAGGCTGCTGATGTCATTCACTTTGAAATACATCTTTGGGAAAGAATTTGCCCAGTAAACTCTGTGGTGTGTCCTATAATGGCTTAAGGCTGTAATGTGATAAACCAATTAGGTAGGAGTTGTAATTTCAGATGTGGCAACTGTGTGTGTGTGTGTGTGTGTGTGTGTGTGTGTGTGTGTGTGTGTGTGTGTGTGTATCCCTGTCTGTGTAGGGAGCAATGCTTTTTACGCTAGTCACACTCACTACAATTCAAATGCCCTACATTGGAAAGCTTGCTAATGTCATTCACTTTGAAATACACCTTTGGGAAAGTAGTAGCCCAGTAATCTCCGTGGTGCATCCTATAGCAGCATAATGCTGTAGTGTGATATAGTACTTTGGTAGGTGTTCTATTCCCAGACATGGCAAGTGTGGATGTTTGTGCATGTATTTCTTTGTCTGTGTAGGGTGCAATGCTTTTGAGGCCATTTACAGTCACTACACCTCCATTGACCTACTTTGGCAAGCCTGCTGATGTCATTCCCAGTAAAATACACCTTTGGGGAAGGACTACACCACAGCACAGTTTTCTAGCTGTAGGTAAAGAACACAAAGGTCTGCACTGGACTACAAACTACCTGGAATGGATCCACACATTCAGTACAGAAGGGCATACTGGGCATGCTCACACACTTAAGCAAATGAAGTCCATGTCTGCCAACAACAGTGGACCATACATATCTGACAGTTGCAGATGCTGCTGATGTCATTCAGTTTGAAATACATCTTTAGGGAAAGGAGTTGCCCAGTAAACTCTATGGTGTGTCCTATAATGGCTTAAGGCTGTAGTGTGATAAACTAGTTAGGTAGGAGTTGTAATCTCAGATATGGCAACTGTGGGTGTGTCCCTGTCTGTGTAGGGAGGAATGCATTTTAGGCTGGTCACACTCACTACAATTCAAATGCCCTACATTGGAAAGCCTGCTGATGTCATTCAGTTTGAAATACACCTTTGGGAAAGTAGTAGCCCAGTAATCTCCATGGTGTGTCCTATAACAGCGTAATGCTGTAATATGATATAATAGTTTGGTAAGGTTACTGTTCCCAGACATGGCAAGTGTGGGTGTGTGTGTTTCTTTGTCTGTGTAGGGTGCAATGCTTTTAAGGCCATTCACAGTCATTACATCATCCAGTGAACTTCTTTGGCAAGCCTGCTGATGTCATTCCCAGTGAAATACACCTTTGGGGAAGGAGTACTCCAGTAATCTCTGTGACGTATCCTATAAGTGAGTAATGCTGTAGTGTGATAAGCTAGTTAGGTACGAGTTCTAATCCCAGACATGGCAAGTGTGTTTGTCATTCGTATCCTGTGTGGAAGTGGCTGTGAGTGTGTAACAACTGGACTCATTGTGGAGTGGTTTTTGCAAATTTCTTATATGGTGGCCCTATTATATGTCACAATGTCCACCTTACAAGGATAACAGATGTGAAATAGCTGAGAGGCTGGGGTGCCAATCCATACCCCTACATGCAACATCAAGGCCTGGCGAACAAAGTTAGCAACCCTTGTATTACCCAGAGAACACTTTCAACCCATGTCTCATACACAAACACACTTACCTAGGCAACAACTGCTATGTTAGTAGTGCCCTGCATACTGCCCACAGATAGTAACCTTGGACTACAGAGGGCATGGCACACTGTCCATCAGTACAATAGGCACGTACATGTAGACAGTGTGCTTTCACTATGTTCCCCACTGGATGCCTGCAACACCTGTAGTGCCATCAAATGTGAGTCACAAAGGACATACCATGCCTTAAACACATGCCATGTATGGACAGATGCCACTGACACCAGGGAATACCTGTATCATGCTATCAGTGTAGGTGCAGGGTCAACCTGCTGTCCATTACCTGTTCCCAGCACATGAGGCCAGGACAGGCACATCTGATTATAAAAATCCGTGTACACAACATGGGCCAGACACCCCAGGTACGGTTTTACATGCCACTGTACATGCATGTGGGACGTGTGCACATCCCAGACAGCATCCATGTCATGGACATTAGAAACGCATACATGGCAAGCATTGAACAGCAATAGCTGCACACAATAGCTACACAAGTGACTGGATGGTGAATACAATACCCACCTGTGTGGGCCAATCCAGACACTAGACCCCTGAGCCACACTGCAGGCCATTATCATGTGGCCTGATGTCAATGTATACCCTTCACCTAGCCTTGTATAGCCTTCTGGCACAGTCAACTGCTACACTCCCATAAAGCAATGCACCCATGCATGTCAGTACTGGCACCCTGTGTCTGTATGTGTGGTGTATGATGCTTTTGACCACATTCACACTCACTACAACTCCAACTGGCATACTGAAGCATGCTGTCTGATATCAGATACCTTCACATACCCTTTGGATAACCCCTGTGGTGCATGTGATGCCTGCGGATTACTGTATTGTTGCAAACTAACTAGTTAGGAAGTGTATTCCTGATCCTGTCAAGTGTGTCAATGTGTGGGACTCCCTGAGAGAGAGTGGCTATGTTGATGCTGACACTTGTTCATGTGGACAGGCATGTGTACTACACCTACCGTATCACTACCATATCACTGTTGCAGATGTCACTCACCATCACATATACGTTTGGACAGCTCATCAACATGTAAGCTATATGGTACATGCAATAACTGCATAAACATGCAATAGCAATCCATAGTCACACATAGGTGTGTGACACAAACATGCTTAGGTTTTACTCTCAGACCCCCTCCCTGACTTACTTTGTCTATGTCTGTCTCTCTCTCACTCCCTCTCTGGTGGATGTGGAGAACTACACCTGCTTTGCTTAGGCAGCAGCTTGTGCTTTGTAAGTGATGCTCATGATCAGCCGAAGGCTTCTGCATGAATTGCAGCTCTCCTCTAGCTGATTGCATGTGGAACAGCTGTGGTAACATTCACATAGCCATTTGCATGGATACACACTCCAATATCTAGGAACATCATGTTGGTGTTGGGCCTTTTCATTCACTGTGAGCAGAACCTATCTCTGGTGTTTGGCAAACAGCATCACAGATGGTTTAGGATTTACCTCTAACAACATACACTGTTGAAATAGGCCAACACACAGGATGGGGATATGCCTGACATGACTTCAGAATGTAAGTGTTGCTATTCTGCATTTGGAGTAATGTCCGTTTAACAGGGTGTGTGTGGATATGACTGATATACAAGTTTAAATATCTGTCATGACCATGCTATATTTTTGAGGAAACTCCCATCTGTAGGGTCAGCTGCAGACTGGGCAGTGTGTGGAGGCTTTTGTTTCTTGTGTTACTCACAGAACACCTATCTGAGAACTGCAGAAGCATAATGTGAGGACTGCAGTCAGTACATGGTGACTTCATTCTAATTTCATATCCCTCATAGGACATATGTCACAACAAACCCTGGTACAACAGTAAATGTATGAGGTTATCACAGCAACATGCCAATACTGGGACAATGCTCATAGCTCTAGCCACAAGTCTGTCAACCTTTGTGCATATGTCATGCAGTAAGAGGTGCATCTGTCCTGTACACCATTATTTATTTACATCATACCTGATAACAAGCCAGTCAGATATCAGACTGCTAGACATGTTATGTATAGCAGGGGTTGTTTCTGAGGACATAGCTTGGCCATTCTGCATTTGTGTGCACAGTACTGGGGTCTGTGTATGTAAGGTGATTGTCGACAGTATGTGTATTGCGCATACATACCTTGGGCTGTGCACAGACTGTGGTAGATGCCATTGTTGTCAGTCCTATTCTATCTGATGTTACATGCTGCTCCAGTGTATGGTACCTTATTGGCTCACATGTCTATAGGGCCAGACACACACGTGTCCCATAGTACAGACAGCCATTGGACCACTCAGTGCCATGACCCAGTGTATGTAGGGTCAGTGTGTGAGTGGCACATATGAGGATGGTGTTTATCAGACAGTCCATATATTGTCATATTAAGCTTGTGTACCATATGTGGCTGTGGCTGTGTTTACATTGGTTTTGGGTATGCGCTTTCACACAGGTGTCTGTTAATCTGTGCTTTGACATGTGTGTAGAGCCCGCTGTAATTGCAGGCACATATGTATTCCCCCATACAAAATGTAGTCCAGTGTTGTGGCAGTCTGCCTGTAGTTTGCACAGTTCTTTGTGACATGCCTAGCAGCCTAGTGTAATTACCCAGTGTGCTGATTGTTCAGTTATTTGCAAGACATACTGCTGCCAGGCCACCATAACTGTTGTGTATTTCTGACAAAGCAGTGGGATTCTGTACAGATGTATGTCACTAGCTACTGGATAGTATGTGGCCATGTGACCCTTGCACCACCAGGTATTATGTGTCAGGACAGACTGACGTGTGTGCATGCATAAGTTGTGTGGGCATATGTAGTCCAGTATTTATGTGATATACCCATGTACATGGCTATTAACATCCACATTGGGAGGCATGGTCCAAATGTCTCGCATGAAGGGCATATGTGTACACCTCTGGACTGACCACAGAGTTCCAGACTGTCCATATATATTGGTCATATCTCTGCTGTAGTCCACAGGATCATTACTGTGCCAGCAGTGGTACTGTACTATGATGTGCTTAGGATGTCTGTCAATAGCAAATGGTGCACATTTAAAAGCAGGTGTGATATCCCCCACACAACATGTCTGTTAAGACAACCCCTATTACAGTTAGCAACAGTCTACATATATACCTGCAGTACATACATGACATCTCCTTGCACTAAGAGGTTGGGACTGTTGGGGCTGAGATAGGACTCCACTCCATGTTCTGGATATATGGTGAACATATATATATATATATATATCCATATATCTGTATAGATATCCATATATCTGTATAGATATATACACATATACATATCAAAATACATATATATATATATATATATATATATATATATATATATATATATATATTTACATATATATATATATATATATATATATATACATATAAACACTCAAATATATACATATACACAGCAATATATGTCTACACATATACAAATATAGATACATATGCACATATACGTATGGATATCTACATATATAATGAAAGTAATATGTATATCTGAATAGATATGTATGCATATATAGTTATAGATATCTACATATATATATCAGCACAAATAGGTACATCTGTACACATAGGATGTGCATAAATATATATCTATATATACATATATCTATATATATATATATATATATATATATATATATATATATATATATATAGCTAGCTAGTTATATATGTATATACAAAAAGATCTACACATGGCCATACATATGATGAACTATACAGATGTGTAGACAGACATATGTATGAATATACATGTGTATGCATGTAGACAAATATCAACATATGTATATGTATATATCTATATTCCTGTGTAAACATCACAGCTGTGTATACCTTCCCAGATGTATCTCAGCGTATGTATCTGATATGTGTATATTTTGATATAACAACATATGTGATGCAACAGTAGTATCAATAACTAGTACTACACAATCGTGGAAGTAAAAGCAACTGTTCAATACTAATCAATATATGTACTAACAGATATATTGGAAAAATAGCAACTGTTTTCACAGTGGTCATGACATAGTGTTTAACTGTTGTGACTGTAGTGTATAGGGTCCTGGCTTCAAGACCTGCAAGGGCTGTTTATTTTGTTGCTGGGCAGAACAAGTGCTGTTGGATACAGAGTGGTTAAGGCAGTTATGAGCAGCTTTGCGTGGGTTTGTGTGAAGCTAAGCGGTGCTAACATACTGTTAAACGTATGGGTGGTTGCACCATGTGTGCGTCGCTTACCAGTGCCCAAATCTGCTTAGCTGTTATATTGGAGCAATGTTAACACCTGCTAAACATGAGTTAGCCCTGGTAACCAGTTGTCACTACCCAGTCTGATAACATAGCAGGGTAATGGCATCTGCCATGTACAATACATGCACCTATGTGCTGTCATTACAGTAGTAAAGGGTGTGAGTGTCATGTCTGGGACACAAAAGTATGTGAGACCTGTACAGCACTGTTATCCATGTGAATGTGTTGCATACAGGGGTAGTAACCCAGGGTACGTGCTGTCACACTGGCATGTAGTTTATCATGGTGGTACTGCTGTTGACAGTGCTTTCCCAGGAAAGAGGAGAGTGCTAAATGTAGTACTGACAACAAGCACACCTGCAGGCATAGCTGGACTCTAAGGCCTCCCTGTTGTGTTTCTGCTGTGTGAGCTGTGTCACAGTATATATTCCCTACTGGATAATGATCTGACATGTGGATTGTAACTGCAGATTACTGCCTGTACAGCACATGTTAATGAGAGATTCCAACATGTAGTTATGGCATAAAAATTGTTGTCAAATGTTTATTTGTTGACACATACATCCTACTGCCTAGCTACTTACTAAGCTGATGACTGTCAGTTCCTTTACAGATGCACATATGGCAGGTATCCAGCTGGGATATGTACAAGCAACCTATGCTTGATTGACACTGACATGTCTACCCTGCTGTGTAATAACTGGCACATATAGGAGACAACACCCTATACGTCCCACATGCCATGGGTACCTCCACTACACTACCATAGTCAACAGAACATGCTTGGGTACAGGTCTCCATCACAGACACTAACCATGGGTTGTAATACATGTTGCATGCATGTCAACTGGATCACTTCAGTGGCCATGTGCTGGAGGCACCAAGAGGATGGGCTGATGCATGTCACTCTCACCCTGAGGGTCACCACAGTGGTTTCTGTCAATAGATTGCCTGCTGGCACATGGCAGGTGGCATGATACCACTGTACACACATCCCCTTCACAAACCATCTCTCCATGGACAATAACCAGGTACACAGCTATGACCACCTGTAGCAATGCACCCCAGGGCACATCCAGGTACAGGCCTGGATGTACTACTCTCCCCTGATGTTGACAGATGTTTGCTGGAACCAGGTCCTTCCTGGGACTGGCCAGGACCACGTGCTCATGGCCTGCTGTAGTGTGGTGTGGACAGTGCCCCCCTGCAGTGCTGGGGGTGGTACTGCCACTACGGGAGTGGCTTGGTGTCCTAGCACGTCCATGTTGACTGCCAGCTGTTGGTGTTGCCGGCCTATGTCCATGCAGCCATTGCCCCACTCCCACCACATGTTCAAGCATGGAAAAACCACAGTCAATGAGGCCCATCATCTCACCAAACCATCTATCCATGACCTCGGTATGAGCACGGAGGGCACCAGACAGTTCATGGAAGTTGTCACTTGAAGATGTGAGAGCAGCCCTTTGCAGACTCAGGCCCTGTCTGGTGTATAGTTCCATATGTGCCTGCACCCCCATGACAGCCAGAAACATACGCCTGGTGGTATCAGTTGTGGCACGTCTGCCAGGGGTGTGATGACCAGCAGCCCTACCATGAGCACCCAGGGACATCTGCCTATGTGGTGCCTTGCCGGACATACAGCTATGCCTGCTGTGATCAGACACTGTAGGCATGGATACCACACTCTCCTGTGCACTTCCACCAACCCCCAGCTGTCCCTCCGCTATGGCCACTGGTGATGAGGTGTGTATAGGCACTGAAACTGTGTGCAGGTTGGGGTTGCTAAGAGGGGGATGTCAAATGCTGACACTGTTACGGCACCTGACAACCCCAAATGTGCCTCAACAGTACTATCATCATCTTTGGTGTCTGTATGGACACCAACATCAGACTGCATGCAGGAGGGACCCTGATCCACCTTGCCACCTGTGGGGGAAAACAAGAAATGCACTTTAAGACCTGTACAGCAAGTACACACTTATACACACATATACACACACACACACACACACACACACACACACACTTGCACACACACACACACACTTGCACGCACACACACCACATTAATACCTACCTGTCTGTGACTTTACAGACTGTCCCACATTTATTCCCATACGTTCCCCATCCTATATCACACTTGGTAACATACACTCATTAATACCAATCATTAACGTATTATTCCTCTAAATGCCTAGACAAGTGATCACAGCACAAGACCTGTTACTCCATTACCTCCTTGACCTGAGTGGTATAGTTTTACATGGCCTCACTGCTGTCATTCAGTGTTCACCCTGTGTATGTCTGGACATTGTGGCATGGCCCCTATATGTGAGGGGCTACTATGTTCACTCCATAATTTCATGCACTGGAGTGTTATGTGTAAGTATTGCTCAGTACATGCCAGATATTCTGCTCAATCAACCTATCATGTGACAACTGTAATGTATGGATACACCCCCTGGTGTTGTCTAGTATTTCCTCAATGCATCTGTAGTGCTGCATATGTGGGTTTTCAGTCACCTCTCTGCTGAATGCGATATTAAGGGTATAACTGGTGTCCCTCCCAATGCATGTTCCATGCTACAGACCTTATTATACTATCAGCTGTCCTCTGATTACATATCAGACAAGTATTCATGGTGTGTCATGCGTCAGTCCATGCCCATGTACTGCACAATCCCAAAGGGATGTACTGTTGTATGAACAACCCACCATAGGTTCATAGGTTCATAGTTTCATACTAGGCTATCTGCCCTAGGGCATTTATAAGCCTAGCCAGAGTGTGTTTGGCTTTCGCCACCCATTTTAAATGAATTTTGCTATGCCCTTTTTCGAGGTAGTCTACTGTGCCTCTGTCTAACAGTGACACAGAAGTGATACCCAGGGAAAACCTACGATCTCCCATCCACTCATCAAGATTCCTCTTGAAGAGAGTCAGTGAGGGACTCTGCCTAACCTGGGCTGGGATTTTATTCCAGAGTGAAGGGAGCCTCTGGGTTATGAATCTGTCGCTCCAGCATGTCCTATTTATTTCAATGCTGAGGTTCAAGTCTCTCAAGCGTGTAGCTCAATGGGATTTGGATTTTCTGAGGTGCAGCATGTCCATTAATTCCGGGTTGGACATGGCTTTATACGTCAGGCACAGATCGCCTCTGAGCAGGAGGTATGCCACTGAGGAGAGCTGGAGTTTTTTTAACCGGGCAGCATGTGACATCTGTTTGAGCTCTTTGATCCTCTTGGTGAGGTACTTTTGGGGTATTTCCAGTTGCTGCACGTGTCTGGTAAGGTACATCCCAAAAGGGGCATTGTACTCAATTATGGGCCTGATGAGGGATGAGTAAAGAGGCACAATGACCTCCCCTGATCTAGATGGGAATCCCTTCATGATTAGGTGGGCTATATAAAATGTTTTTCTAACCACTTTGGCCACGTGGTTTTCAAATGAGAGATTGCTATCAACTTGGGTCCCCAGGTCCCTAATTACTTCTTCCAGATTAATGGATTACCACCTATGTGGTAATTTGTGGGCACTTTGTTTTTGCCAAAGGGGATGACTATACACTTTTTGGCATTTAGCTTGACGCCATGGCTCTGGCAGTGAGGCCCTTTTGTAGAATGCTTGTGTCAGCTGGAGAGTCGATTATGGCGCCTAGTTTGCAGTCATCTGCGAACTTGGTCAGCCACGGTCCTTCCATGTTGGCCTGTACCTCTGAGAAATATATACTGAATGAGAGAGGTCCCAAGACTGAGCCTTGTGGGATGCCACTTGTAACTGGTTTGGAGTCTGACATGACTCCAGCAATTCTAACCCTGTGTGTTCTGTCCTTGAGCCAGTTTGCAACCCATCTAGTGACATAGGAGTTTATATTTAAGCTGGTGAGCTTATCTATAATGCCCGAGTGGGGTATTGTATCGAAGGCTTTTGCGAGGTCCAGGTAGGCTGTGTGGACCACCTTCCCCTCGTCAATGGCCTTTGTGACTGTTTCAAAGAAATTGACCAGGTTTAAGAGACAGGATCTGCCTTTAACAAAGCCGAACTGGGTAGGATCCAGTGTCAGTAGGTCCCCAATATCTTTATTTATGAGGTCCATGATGATCCTTTCCATAGCTTTGCAGACCAAGCTAGTCAGGCTTATGGGGCAATAGTTTCCAGTATCCGTTGAGGCACCACCTTTGTGGAGATGGACCACTGTTGCTGTACGCCACTCTTTGGGTACATATCCTGTAGTAAGGCTGAGATTGAACAGTAGTTTTATGTTTGGGTTTAGCTTTTCTTAGAGTTCATGTAGGACGCAGCCTGGGACACTGTCTGGTCCCATTGATGCTGTGTTTTTTGCTTTGGAGAGGGCGGCTCTTACCTGAGCATCTGAGATGTCAGGGGGCAGCACTCTGCTGGGATAGATATTTGCCCTTTTGGTGAGGGGGAGAAGTTTGCACTGAACCTGTCAGCTAGGATGTTGGCAATGTCTGTGGGTTCGGTGTATTTTTTGTCATTTTGGACTAATTCTGAGCATATCTGGGAATTCCCACCCAGGTTCCTAACATAACTAAAGAAAGCCTTGTGATTATCCTTAGTGTCCTGTGCAATTTTTCTCTCGAAGCTGGGCTTAGACGATTTTATTAGTGCCCGTAGTTTTTTGCTAATACTGATCAGAGATGACTTCCCTTTTTGGGATTTTGCTCTATCATGTAGTAGCTTCCTCCTTCTATTGTATAGTTTGTTTATGGCTGGGGTCCACCAGACAGGACGGCTGCCTTTGGAGGATTGGGTCTTGGTTTTATTTGGGATTGCATGATCCATGCATTCCTGAAGGTGTTCATAGAATGAGTTTATAAATGCATCTGCATACGTGGACACCCGCACAAACACATGCACATGCACACACACATCCTAAATGCCTCAACCTCCCTCGACTTCACCAGAGTAACCCTACAGACAAAATAACAACCCACCGACACACACACGCACACACACGCACACACACGCACACACACACACACACACACACACACACACGTGAGGTTGTACAAAGATAGTACACACAGTCCTCCTATTACCCATCTGTCAACATGCATAACATATGGTATGCAACAGCATGCAGTGCAGCTATAGTCAATCCATGTTAGCAACAGTATACATGTGTGTGATGCATGGGCTGTTAGTAGGTGATGCCCCTTCTCCTGGATACCACTACACCCATGTACACAGTATTGCTGTGCACCTGTTCTGCACCCTGCCATGTACTGTGCACCAAACCTCACAGGTGTACAACCCATTGCTGAATGTGTAGTACTGTGTCAGTTATGTCATCTCTAATGCTCACAGCCCCTATGTTTTTCAGCAACACATACCTGGGATGATATGTAGACAGATATTATTTGTGAATGCCTAATGTCTGGTTTACAGATCTCAACATCAGCGGACCATGTATGACCAATCCAATACTATTACACTGACAACTGTCAGACCATACCATGGCTATGGGAAGTGTACACACCCTTACTGATATGAAGCACCCTTCCTTGATCTGCCATGGGACCACATCACTGCATATATTAACAGTACATGAGCCTGATATGTGACATATGTCCTGTACTTTCACATGCAGTGTCTACATCTACGTGTTAGGTGTGCGGATGCTGACCGCAATGCATACCCTCTGTGTGTGCATGTTTGTGCACACCCTTATCATGACATGTTTTTGCACGTATTATGTGCACTGCAGCAGTCACTATTCCTGGCAGAAGTATACTAGAATGGGCCATCTTCATTTGCCAGTGTATGGTCAGTCTGCCCTGCACATGTACCCTAAATCTGCATGATTGCAAGGTCTACTCGTGCACATCCCTTGGTTTTCACACACTGCTGTCATTATTGCTGTGGAGGTAGGGTTATGTCTGCCACAGTTCCTGAACTTGACTGTGTGCAGATACAGCCATTCTTAGCATCCTGAGGATCCCTGCTGCAGTGCACTGGGTGTCATGCTGACACCCCCTCCCCATCTTCAGCCTTTTTGCAGATGCTTTACAAGTAAGACCTACACATGTGCATCATTTTGCAGTGTCCCATACACTGAACACCATGTGTTACAGCCTAGTCCCACTAATAATGTGAACCACAGTAATACGTTGTGCCATAGTGTACATCTGTAACAGTTGTCATTGTAATACTGGTATATACACTGTTGTTGCACTGTATATGGGTGATGTTTCACACATGTCCCTACTGTAGGCCACGTGTTCCACCATTATGTTAATCTCTGTGGGCACATTTCACAATGACAGGATGTTAGTTATCTTGCAGGTGTCTGGCATACCCTTCCTATATCCCATCATGGTCACCACTGTGATGCAGTGCATTTAACAGCAACAATACTTGAACATGTACAGCATGCATTCTGGGCAGGTGTGTTAAATGTGTGCATGGAATATACCATAGCCATTGCATGCCCGGTGTATTGGCAAGCATCAGCATAAACCATACTCACCAGCTACAGGCTGCTGCCTGGGTGGTATACCAGAAGGACCTACATAGAGAGATGCAAAGTCAGTGGCTACAACTGTGAAATTGCTACAGGGTGTGTGCAGCATTACAGTACATCAACAGTACATTTCCACAATACTACCACATATGTACATCTGTTCATTACTACTATACTGCAACAAACTATATATATATGACATGTCAGATATGCATGATCTACCTGTACAGATCCAGATGCATATGCAACAGTGGTCTACTGATGTGCCCTGTGGCCTTAATTGCATGCTCCTCAGCCGGTGTGTGGGTAGCACCCACCTCCAAAATTGTGTCTGCCAGTTGTTGGCTGTGTGGATGGGCAGGTGCCATGAGGCTGGTGAGGAGCTCCTCAGTATGTGTCATGGGGTTGGATGGCATGGCCCCCCTGTTGCGTGGTGATTCCCTCGGACTGCAGCAAAACACTGACAGGTATTGTGAAGCAGGTCAGAACAATGATGCCAGACCTGCTCATAACTGCGGTTATGCAGTCTGACATCACTGACGCTGTGGACTAGGTCATTTCACTGGGCAGTCCACTCTGCTGCTCATGGGTGGCCCGGCCAAACAGGACAGGATAGTGCTGGATTAGATAGTTCAGCATTATGTCATTTACAGCTGCTGAATAAGCAGGGACGCATCCATGTGACATCTTGCCTGAAAGACATAAAGACGGAAACAGGTCTGAGCAACTCATACAGCAAGGTTACCATAGTTCTTAATACACATCTCTGTCACCCCCACCATATCAGCGAAAACAAACTATACACACCTCAATAGGTTTGGCTACAGCTTACCTATCAGTGGGACATATATTTTATTGTACCACACTTTGTGCTATGTGTTTGCAGCCATGTTTCCTGTATGGACACTATCATTGCTGGCCTGTTATGGACTATTCACCTACATGCCATTGTCAGGGCCACTATGGTTCCATATATGCCTGTGATATGCTTGCTATGTGTTTGCTGCACATCTGACATTCTGTGTTATTGGGGATATCTATGCATGCTGTTGGACATGTTCCAGGATTGTGTAGATTATTACTACCCACATATGTTCTATAACAGTGACACAACAGCATGTTTAGGGAATATATGCCAGCAGAACCACCTCTCCAAACTCATCCTGCCATGTTACCAGGCCACATCACATGTGGGATCCACCCTGGGGAATCCTCATGTATTGGTCCAGCACTACCTTCAGGTGGAACCATCTCAGGGGATGTCCCCCCCACCGGGGGGGCACACACAGACATGATCCTGTCCCCCGAGGTCAGATCCAGGGTCTGTTCCATATCAGGCTCCACAGACACATGTGAGATGTGCTACATCACCTTGAGGCACCCAGTACATATTCACAGGGTCCACATTCCCCTCCTGCTCAGCCTCCAGGCCAGGCACATTCAGGGATGTGGAGTGCTGTTGTGAGTAGCAATGGGTGGGAGGCTTGTTCCCATTGTTTCCATATTGTGGCCCATATTGTGGCCCATGGGGCTTCCACATCACAGACCACCCACACCATCCAGGGTGTTTACCCACCACATGTGTCATATACCACCCCTGTAGGCTGTCCACTATATCTACCAACCCGGACCACCTCCACAAATACACCTGCCATACTTCCCCATATTCCTATTCCCTACTTCACAGACAAGGGCAATGTGGTCCTTCGCACATAGCATGCAGCACTGTGGTGGTAATATAGGGGACATGTATTTACATACATATATGTGTGTATGTATGTTTGTACATATGTAGCTGTGTATGTATATATGTAGGCATGTGCATATAGATATATATCTACAGATGTGTAGATATATATGATGTATATATGTCTTTATATATATGTCTACATATGGGTATCTGCTGTGGATATATATATATATATATATATATATATATATATGTGTGTGTGTGTGTGTGTGTGTGTGTACACATATACATACCTATATATGGGGTACATTCAGACATCAGGTCTACAATCTCAAAACACCTTCCTGCACAGCTGCATTGTTCTGCCTTGCTACAACACAGACAGGTGCCACATATGGACACATCCTAACATTAGGGGGGTATATATAGGGACATATTGCAGGTTTACCCTATTTCACGCCTATGGCATTTCAGCATGCTGCAATACATGTTAACCTGAGTGTCCTGCAGGTAGTGGGCTGTGGAACTCATGCCCATCATTATGGCATTAGTTCCACCACCAGCTTTTGGCCATAGTAATATACATCCATTCAATTACACACCACACACTATATTGGCATACATTTTGTCATTTGGTGCTGCTCTACACAGTTGACGGGTATGGCCCACTACCCACAGGGACAGACTCTAATGTCCATAGCAGTTGTTCAGCTGAAGATCATTACAACAGCAACACCCGATGGCACATGTATATCATTCCGTATCATCTACCCCAGTATTATGGACCAGCTACCACAGTCAATTCCATGCATATTCTTCACATACCTGTTGTGGGGATGAGGTCTGTTGTGGATAGTATCCTTGTAGGAGGTAATGTTTTTCACTCCTTAGCCTGCTTCCTTTGTTGTATTTTCTAGTGTTGCTACAGTTCAAGAGGTGTTGTATGTTTTTGGTTTGTTTTCTCTTTCACATTATTTCTCTGCATCTCTCTCTCTCTCTCTCTCTCTCCAGTAAAATGATTGAGCTTCCTGGAATAGATTGCAGCATGGCTTTTGTGGGTGATGCACATGATCAGGTGATGGCCTCTGCACCAGTCAGTGTCCTCCACTTGCTACCTGCATACAGGCAGGTGTATAGTATTTCCAATTACCACTGTCATGGCAACCCACTACTATAAATCCCTGCATCATAAGGGCATAGTTCCTTCACCTTTCCTGTATGGTGGACATCCTTCTGTGTGTGGGCAGCAGTGTTACAGACATCAGATAGCAATACCTCTTACAAGAGGACTTGCACACTCAGGCCAGCTACATATTTGTATCAGGTTCCAGAACTACAAACAGAGAGCGTGAGCACTGTTGTTGTATGCATTGTATAGCACCAGTGTTACAGGGTTTGTGTGTACATACTAGTTTAACACGGACTGCAGTCTGTCTGCATAGCTCTCAACTGTGTGCCTATCCACTTGATGGCCAGAGATGTGCGTGTTATGAATTGCCTCTCCACCACACAGGTCTTGTGTCAGATATATCACTGGCTGTGTGTGTGTTGAGTGCTATCAGTACACGGCTACATCCATTTGTGTTTCTCACTTCATATTCCTGACTAAGGGTATGTTGCAAGACTATCCTGTAACACCAGCGACTTGCTTAGTGTATGACAACACTATTTCATATATAGGCCTGTGTTCCAGCCTCCACCTACATACCTGGCTTTGTCCATATGACATGCTGTCAGGGGTTGCTATGTAGTGGCCTGTGAGTATGTCATGCTGCCATTCCTGCCATCATTCCACTGCTGTTGTGGCCCCCACACATATTATGGGGTTGGGTCCATATATGTGGAGGCTTCATCTGCACAATACATGCACGCCTTTATGCAGTCCAGAGGCCAGTATATGTAACAGTGGTATGTGGCCCTGTATGTCAGTCTATGGGGGGGATGTACAATAACTAACCTAGGCTGTTAAAACATGTGGGGGTATCAGGGGTAATCTGCCTTAAGGTATCTGGATGTACATTACCATACAATTCACCTTGGGTAATAGCAGGCCTACTGCTTCCTGCCATACAGACTGTTCTGTTTGTCAGTGTGATTGTTATAGTTTCAGTTATGCCTTGTTATGTAACAGATCCATCCCATTGTGTCAACTGAGGTCTTTACCCCATAGGGATTGTGTACAGAGTGTAGATAGATGCTGCTGGACTACACATCTGCATTACTTACTGTTGATTGATTGTTATCCTGTGGCCCAGTCTGTCTTTACTGTTGTACTACTTGAAGGCCTTGGCCAGGACAGCAACATATGTAATTTTTCCCAGACTGCTGTATTAATTTATCTGTTTGACAGTTGAATTAATCTGTTTATATGTATTTCAGAGTCTCAACAGCTATATGATGTGGCATATACAACTGTAATAGTACACAAATAAAGCTTTCTCATGTATGCAAACCTGTGTGTGGTGTTATATCCTTTGATCTCTCTGTGCGTATATGTTGCAGGCAACAATTGTCATTTGTATGGTTGACTCATACAGTGTCCAGTTAGTAAGGTGGCAACTGTAGGCATACTGGCTGTTCCGTATGGTGTGCACTCTCTACGTATGTATCTTCCTATACATATCTCTGTGTGTGTATGTGTAGTTACATATATATATATATATATATATATATATATATATATATATATATATATATCTGTGTGTATATATAAATATGTATATATATATATATATATATATATATATATATATATTCGAAAAAACAGCCACCAGGTACCAAAAGAAACTAGTAAGACAATCCAAGGCACCACAGGACCAAGAATCAGCCAGAATTCTTTTAAAATCCAACTTTAATTTAAGCACAAAAGCACATAAATGCACACATTAAAACCAGCTCTAGGAGGTTAATTATCCAATAAAAAACATCCAATTTAAAACATCATTAGTCCTCATGAATATTCATGTTAAAACCTTGCTTGCGGAAAAAAAAACACTACTAACCATAAAACTTTGTATAAAATGTTCATAAATATTAAAAAAATATGATATACATTTTACAAACTTAAAAAATACATCACATGAATTTATAAAACCATAAAATGCTTAAATTTCTTAGATAACTTAAGTAACTTTAATAAAACCATTTGTATTAAAATAAAAGTAATTTTGTAGCACACTCTAGTGGTTAAAGCTAAAATTGCATTAAAATTTGAAAGAAAAGGAAAAGCATCAAATGCACATGAGTAGCTAGTACCTTGTTATATAATCCTACAATAATGTCAACAAAACAGGTACTACTTTACAAACTAATGACTCTTATAGAGTAAAATTAACTAAAATATCCAAACTTTTATTAAAGTATAGGACACTTGATATAGAAAATGCATATTTGAAACAATGTATTATGGAAGAGATTGTGCGTAAGGGTCTGAGGGTTTGTAAATACCCAAACAATGTATTACCTGACAGTGCATATCACAAAGAACTTTTGGAAATATTTAACAGATGTGGGTTAGAAATTTAAAAAGCCATGGTTAAAGACAATGATAGGCAGAAAGAAGTGATTAATAAGGACATTGATGCTTTGAATGATGTGATGTATTTTTTAAGTTTGTAAAATGTATATCATGTTTTTTAATATTTATGAACATTTTATACAAAGTTTTGTGGTTAGTAATGTTTTTTTTTATGCAAGCAAGGTTTTAACATGAATATTCATGAGGACTAATGACGTTTTAAATTGGATGTTTTTTATTGGATAATTAACATCCTAGAGGATTATAAGAGGCATTAATTGTTCTCTGACCCACATCTGATGAAGTGATTCAAATGAAAACGCTGGTTTTAATATGTGTGTTTATGCGCTTTTGTGCTTAAATTAAAGTTGGATTTTAAAAGAATTCGGGCTGATTCTTGGACCTGTGGTGCCTTGGATATATATATATATATATATATATATATATATATATATATATATATATATATATGTGTGTGTGTGTGTATGTATCTGCATACATGTGTCTTGTGTATATCTATTTTAGGAATGTTTACCTATGGTAGCCAGACTGTACCGCATGATATGTTATTCATTCCAGCCTGACGTCATGCAGGTGGGATGGATCACTGTTAACATCTTGTGCCCATGTTGTGTCAGGTCTTGGTTATGGGATTTGCAAAAGCTGGTACTGTATTCCAGGGCAGACCTGTTTGGATGCCGGGGGGGGGTGAATATCAATATGTACAAGACGTATGTTGCTTGGGCCCCCCTCATCCCCATTAACGGTGCATGTGGTCATATATGTATTTGTTATGTTCTCTTTTATATCTATAGATATATATCTGTATATATATATATATATATATATATATATATATATATATATATATATATATATATATATATGTGTGTGTATATATATATATATATATATATATATATATATATATATATATATATATATATATATATATATATATATATATATATATATATATATATATATATATATATATATATATATATATATATATATATATATATATATATATATATATATATATATATATATATATATATATATATATATATATATATATATATATATATATATATATATATATATATATATATATATATATATATATATATATATATATATATATATATATATATATATATATATATATATATATATATATATATATATGGATTCCATACATTTGGTCGAATTACACTTCGAAAATTATTCCAGGCATTTCACTTGACTGAAAGCTCACTCGGTCGAAGTTCATTTGGTCAAAAATTGAATATATCCCCTGCCCCACTGCAGTGCAACCCTGGAGTGAGCATATTAAATAAGGGGGGTGTGGGGGGGGTGTAGCCCCCCCCACATTATGCTAATACTTTTTACTAAAGATATATATATATCAATGCATTTCTAATGGATATACCTTCTTATAATAGTGAATACATTAAAATTATGTGGGGGCTATGCTATGCCCACACTTTCATTGTTTAGGCTGTGCCCCCCACACCCCCTGTTATTTAACATTCTCACTCCAGGGTTGCACTGCAGTGGGGCAGGGGCTATATTCCATTTTCAACCAAATGAACTTTTACCTAGTGAGCTTTCAGTCAAGTGAGCTTTCAGTCAAGTGCAATGTCAGGTATAATTTTTGACTAAGTGTATTTCAACCAAATGTATGGAATCCATATATATATATATATATATATATATATATATATATATATATATATATATATATATATATATATATATATATATATATATATATATATATAGAGCTATGTATATATCTATTTAGATATAAATATATCTACAAACACACATACGTCTACATGTATACATACATTTCCTGTACTGTTGAATGACTGTGCTGGATGATATGTTTGTGAAAACATCGGGGTTATGTATATCTGACATGACTTAGTGGTAAAGCACTTTGGATATGGTGTGCAAGGTCCTGGGTTTGAGCCTTGTAGAGGCTGTTTATTTTGTTGCTGGGCAGAACAAGGGCCATTGGATACAGAGTGATTAAGGCACGTTTAAGCAGTTGTAAGCGGGTTTGTGTTGAGGTAAGCACTGCTAACTTCCAGTTACAGTTTCTTATACTGATTTAGCTTCTCAATATCTTAACCTGTGTAGGCATTGCTTACCCCTACGCAAACAAGCTTAAACCCGCTTACTGCTGCTTAAAAGTGCTTACTCCCATTTCCCCCCGTGCTAATTTCTTTAAAAGAAAAGAAAAAAAGGGGTTGATAGGAAAGTGGTGAAAAAGGGGCACAAAGAGGGAAAGACAGGGAGAAAAGCTAGGGATGTGCAGGAAGGGTGTAGGGAAGGTCCATAGCTGCCCATTTTTTCTACAGCAACAGCTGTGCATATACACTGAATTTGGTGATACATTTGGATGCTCAAACCCCTGAGAGAGGGGTGAGGACAATAATAATATGTTGTGAAGCCAATTTGACCAGATTGCATGTGTCCAGTGGACACGTGTGTGAAATGAACAGCTATATATGGGGCGAGTTTTTTTTTTTTTTTGGGTACAGATTGCCCTTTATTTTTTCAGGTGAGAGTGGGATGTTGGAGAGGGATAGTAGGTATATTTGGGGAGTAAGGTCAGGTAGGTTAACAGACAAGACACATACAGGGGTAGTATATAACACATGTGGGGGGCAAACACCCTGATGGAGAGGGGTGTTGGGAAATTGGAAGCCCATGAGACCCTTAGTGGAAACAGTGGGACTGAGGTCTCCACCCATGGGCAGCCACCACTGCACCTTCACAACCCCAAAGTTGGCTGTGCTGGGGGTTGATTCAGAGAGCCAGGCTGACCCTCCAGTCATGACACATGGCCCTCAAGCTGGCTTAGCAGATCTCCAAACTGCTGGTTCAGCTCAATACACATCATGACCCAGACCTGGAGACGGGGTGACAGGTTCCTGTCCACAACCACTTCTGGGGGGGTGAGCCCCATCCCCTGAGGTGGTTCCAACCAAAGGTGGTGCAGGACCAATGGCAAGGAGGTCCCGGGTTGGGCCCCAGATGTGCTGGTGCTCGGTGCCATGGCCAGCTGAGGTGGGACAGGTGGGTCCACTGGGACCCACATTCCCATACATGCTATGGTGTTTATGTTTTATCAACATATGTGGGTTAGTTATAGTTAACACATTCCTGGATTAGGTATAACAGCATGCATAGATATTCCCATTAACACAGACACCAGATCTGGAACAGTTGCATAGCAAACAGAACACATGCATATATGGGACCACAGTGGTAATTACAACAGCATGCAGGTGCATTGATGGTACCATGCCACCAATGTGGGAGTATTTCAACATAGTACATGCATAGAAACAGGTTTAAATAATTATCAAACAATAGGACATATGTCCCAATATTACAGTTAAGTCACAACATACCAATTGAGTTGGGTATTTAGTTTATTGTTGCAGATATGGTGGGGGAGCAGGAGAAAGATGTCAATTAACAACTAGTATATTCCTGTAGTTTGCATTACTTTCCTAGTCAGTGCTGTTATCGGTACCTAACAAGTATTAGTAACACTACCCTATTGCCTTAATTTGGACAGTGGTATGGCTGTCAACAACTATATACATGAACTGGTTTTATCTGCAGTATACACCTCTTACCTGGTATACCTGTGGAGGAATTGTTTAACACTAACTGTTTCTACACATACCCCCAGATTCCAGGTTGATGTTACGCACATACCTGTCCATCTCTTTTTGCACAGACTCTGGGCATGTCTTGACCACATGCAGGTGAACTGGGATATATTTAGACTATTGCCTCTTAAAACTTTAGTGACTTACAACACTCTTATACAGAATTTTCTAGACAGTTATATTATGCAGCACAGTGTGGTTGACAGTGATGAGTGATACCTTATTATTCAGAGCAACTGCAACACTCACAATGCCATACAATACAGAGTAAACAGTACCAGTACAGGGAATCAATCATTAATTTCTAGGCACAGTGTTTATATCTGATGGACCTGTGGGAGCAATGTTTATTAGCACTACCTGAATGTTGCCACACAAATTACCAGATTCCACATTAGTATTATGCACATACATCTCACTCGGTTACTGTACACACTGTGGTCACAGCTTGACAACATGGGGGTCTAGATCAGACATACTTGGCTTATTACTCACATAACATTTTGGGGAGTTGCTAGAGTGACAGGTTTGTTCTTATCAATGTATGACAATCAGTTGTATTCCCTGTTTGCTGCCTAAACATCTGGGATCATCCCACTGATTTCCCAGTGGGACAGGGTGACAGGCAGCAGATATGAGCCGATATACTGGACATTCTGGATATATCTGTACAGTTGTGGGGTATGATTCTGTATGCAGCCTACTACCACTCCCAAGATTCAGACCATGGCTGTGTCTGCTAAAAATAAAACACTGTCCATCACAGTTGTGTGTGCTATATAGATATTACTGTATAACTCTTTTCTGATTTCTGTGTATAATTCTCCTGTGGTTTTACATTCTGACCTTGTATTACAACACTCTTATAAAGGATTTCCTAGACAGTTATATTATGTAGCACAGTGTGGGTGACAGTGATGAGTAATACCTTGCTATTCTGAGCAACTGCAACAATAACAATGCCATACATTACCAAAGTAAACAGTATCAGTACAGGGTATCAATCTTTTATTTCTAGGCACAGTGTTCATATCTGATGGACCAGTGGGAGTAATGTTTGTTAGCACTACCTGAATGTTGCCACAAAAGTTTCCAGATTCCACATTAGTATTATGCACATACATCTCACTATGTTACTGTACACACTGTGGTCACAGCTTGACAATATGGGGGTGTAGAAGGGACATACTTGGCTTATTACTCTCATAACATTTTGGGGAGTTGCTAGAGTGACATGTTTGTTCTTATAGATGTGTGACAATCAGTTGTATTTCTTGTTTGCTGCCTAAACATCTGGGATCATCCAACTGATTTCCCAGGGGGACAAGGTGACAGGCAGCAGATATGGGCCGATTTACTGGACATTCTGGACATATCTCTACAGTTGTGGGGTATGATTCTGTATGCAGCCTACTACCACTCTCAGGATTCAAACCATGGCTGGGTGTGCTAAAAATACAACAGTTCACATCTCAGTTGTGTTATTTGGATTTTCTTGTCTGTCTTTTCACTGTTTTCTGTCTATGTCTCTCTCAGTTGTACTATATGACCTCTTGGGATTAAACCAGTCATATACAGACATTCCTACACATTTTATTTATGTTGCACAATGTGGGTAACAGTGCTTAATACAACAGTACTATTACGTGATTGCAAATCTACATTATCATATGATATCAGAGTAAACACATGCAGTCCAGCAGTTAGACCTTTATTGTCAGGATATTATGCTTTTATTTACATACAACCTATATGAGTCTCTTCCTGCCATATTCTCTGGTGTATGCAGTACATGCCTTAAACAATACAGGTTTTATACAGGCAATTGCCTTACTACTGCTTTTAGATTTATTTCCTATGACAGTACATGCAAGAGTATTACTAACCTGCCTCGCATTGCAACCGCTCCAAGTGACATCCATGGGTCTCCTGGTTCGCAACCCACTCACTTGCCACTATGAAGGATATAAGAGGAATATTTAGCCATACCTATCCATAATATACATGAGCTGGCAGTTATTAAACAGGTAGTGGAGTGATACTTACACATGGCTGGGACCTCCCCTGTCCTCCTAGCCTCTTGGATCCACTGATCCAAGAGATCCCCATTTCACCGCTTCAGGTCGGCATAGTGATGCCTGACCTTCTCACCAGTTCGGAGTATGCCAGTGTCACTGGTGAGGTCACAGGCGAGATGGTCTCAGGCTTCCGCTTTATATTAGGAACCCTGGTACTGGCCCTGCAGCAGTCTCTGCTCATGGTCTTTCACAAGGCGTCCTGACATGACTCTGGACTCCTGGATGCTCCAGCACTGCACCTGAAAGTGCACACCCTCTCACATTCCAGACATAGTGCCTACAAAGGGAAGCTACAACCTGTTATGAGATGTATTCCCACCTGTTGGGTTTAAATAAGGTTGATTTCCCACACTTTGCAGTGATTTAATGGTTTTGAAAAGGCTAAGCTATGGGTAAACTTGCTTACCTAAGGTTGGCATTGTTTAAAGGGATATACCAATGGGCAAATTGAGTTAGCTGGCCTACACATTGCTTACACCTACTAAGCTGGGCTATGCAATGATTAGCTTTGCTTAATATTTAATTTGTATTATATTTGCTTTTTGGCATTGATTTAGTATTCATTACATGTTATATATGTGCTTGGTATCTATGATTCATGTGTACGTACACTGCATGGGCTCCTTGTGTTTATTAGGGAATTTCATCACTTTATTACAATAACACCTCACATCTGTGCTTACTGCAGTACTCCAGTTCACGTATTTATGTTATGTAGTAGGTTATACAACATAAGACTGTATATAGATTCTTTTCACATGTTCAGTTTGATTTTCCTATAGTGAGGATTTGTTTGGTGATACCTCAATCTTATGTACTGCTGCGATGGCTTAGTGGTAAATCACTCTGGCTATGATGAGCAGGGTCCTGGGTTTGAGCCATACAGAGGCTGTTTATTTTGTTGCTGGGCAGAACAAGGGCCATTGGATACACAGTGATTAAGGCACTTTTAAGCAATTGTAAGCGGGTTTGTGTGGGTTTGCGCAAAGGTAAGCAGTGCTAACCTCTGGTTAAATATGCTTACAGAGTGTTAGCTTCACTATCGCTTAACCTGTGTCCGCATTGCTTAGCCCTGTGCAAACAGGCTTAAACTCACTTACTACTGCTTATATATGCTTACTCTTGCTTACTAGTGCTTATACCCGCTTACCACTGCACTAATTTAGACAGTAATGTCTAATGATTCTTGGGATGGTGGTGGATTTGGAAACTGTATGGAGTTATCATTCATTGCACATTTTACCTTCCATTTGTATCCCTGATTCCTGTGTACATATACTATATGGGGCACTTGTGATTATCTGTGGACTTTGCAACATTATGACAATGACACCTCACATCTGCATTTAATGCAGTCCTCCAGTTCACAAATATATGTTATTTAGTAGGTTATGCAACTAAAAATATTGGTCATAAAGTGATTTGACATGGAAAATGGAATGTACTGGAGTGGGACTCGAACTGGGAGTGACTGCTCATAAGGCGAATGCTCTGCCCACTACACTATTGCTGTACTGCTTCATTTGCATATATCTTGATTTTATCCTCTTGTGCCACTTAAGCTGTATTAACATTAACCATAGCTAAGTGATGGGCAAACCTGCACACCTATGGTTAAATTTAATCTGTTTCATAAAAAAAAAAAAAATCTTTATATTTGTTGTTTTAGTTATTGCTCTTGTACATGTGGGGGGTGTTGCTCAGGGTATGCGAACACCTATGAGCGGTCTCGCTCATTCTTTTATTACTACTCTGCTGTTCTTCATTGCAGGGGCATTTATATTCTGAGAGCTCTGCTCTCAGACATGCCCCCTGCACTCTTACATGCTCCATGTAAGATTAGGAGCTCAGGCAGCACGCCTCATTAATATGCTTGGCACGCTGCCATCCTGCTCCTAAATGGCCACTTCCATGCAGGACTAAGCTAGTCCAGCATGGAAGGATACTGAATCCGGGGGGGGGGATGTCTTATTCACTGCACAGACAGCAATGTCTTCCAGTGTAAGAAGGGCTTGTAGGGAGTAAAGTTTCTTGTTTAAGTTCCTAGCATTGACCAGTAACACCTTCCTATTGTCCTTTGCTTTTTTTTTTAGGTTTATCAGGTTGGCATTGCTTAAAAATACACTATGGGGGTGGACAATGTCTTTGTCAATAATCAAAACCCTAGAGGGTTCAGATGCAAGCCATCTGTGATGAAGCAGGGTGGTCTATCGATCATATCCTCTCAGGCTGACAATTATTTGATCCCCTTTGAATGACACCAGAATTAAGTTACTAATTGAAGTCAATTATTTTTTGCTCATACTGCAGCATCATCCTTGGAGAAGATAGAACACTGTTCAATGCTAGGCTCATACCTCCCATGGACACATAGTTTGAGAGCTCCATCATTTTACTCTTCATATAGTCCAGGGAGGTGCTTCTCAAGTCACTGGCACCAGCATGAACTATGACAGAGTCATGCTGGTACTTAATGTTTAAATATGAGTGCATGCATGATCTTACAGAGCCTGGCAGCAGACAAGCAACTAACCATCACTCTTTCCTCAGCCTGGTAGGAGGCACATCACGTCCTATGACAGAGTCACCTATAACAGAAATGTTTGGTTGGATCAATGCCTGCCTTACAGGCTCAGCATCTGTGACTTTGGGAATTCTTGTGCTATGTGAGGAAGTAGGCTTTATATGCTGAGTGTGCTTTGTGTCTGTGTTGTGTTTTGGTGGTCTTTGAGGTTTAAGCATGTTAATCTTTAGAACCTCAGCATATGATGGATTGTGTGTATTGTGATGACTTTGAACAGGTGTTATGTGTGTGGTACTGCTGATGATTTTGTTGTCTGAATTTACTCTGTGTGAGATTTTTACCACCAAGGATAGTATATATGTACATCTGTCACACGCTGTTATGCTGTTTGAGTAATAGATGATCTTTGATTGTCAGACAGCATGAGACAATACTTATGCTGTTTCAAGATATCCATCTCAATCAGGCTGGCTAGAGAAGCTGTGGGGAAGTGCTGGTCCATGATACCAACAGGAATGACTGGAGGCAGAGGCAACTATAACTGCTTGGAGTTCAGTTTTAGAATAATGCTTGTGTGGACTTGCTGCTGAATATTTAAATTTAACTACAAAACAACTGGCCTGGAAACTTTCTTCTGCCAGCAGCACTCTCTCCCCATATGTGTGTAAGAACTAGCTATAACATTTTATACATATATACCTATACATATATGGTTAAAATTCAAAATAATAAATGCTCAAAACATAGAAGGTTTTTCAAGTGTTGAAATATAAAATGCAGAAATGACTGAATGCACATAAGACTCAAATGATGTTGAATTAAAGTTTATATAGTGTAGATAAGGTTGCAGTAGTGGCAGAAAAACATTTTCTTTCTGCTGTTAATGTGTAGCAATTAGCAAGTTTCTACTGGCTGTATGCTTTACAGTAGGATTCACTGAAACCATCAAGTTTTTTTTTTGTATGGCAGTTACATCAAGTAAGTCTGTAGTCTGTTGTCATCTGGCTAACTGTTTTTTTTTCTTTTGTTTTTCTCCCTGCTAATCTGCAGTGCCTACATTTATGTTATGTATATATGTTTTTAACTCACTCCTACAGAACGTTTCTTTTGTAATTCCTGATTTTTATGTTTGCATGAACAGCAACATTACTGGATAATGTAGGCGATTGTTGATATATTAGAGTTTCTGTTTGTGAAGAGTTTTGTCATTGATTAGGGTTGCTTCCGTTTTTTCTTTTTCATATATTCTACATATTCTAGCTGGCTGCCATACCTCTCAACCTGGAAACATCAAAAATCTGGACAAGGCCCATGAAAAATAGGAACAAATCTGTATGCTGATTAATGTAAAATTTGCATGCATAATTACACAACACCGCCCATTCCAGTGGAATTGTGGGATACCAACTTTCAAACGCAAACTGAAGAACAGAACCAAAATATAGCACCAGAGTCCCCCTGTAGCCATTCCAAGGTCCCATTACCTGGCTATTTCACCCCATTTACCATAAACACTAATGCGTGCACACTGATTTACTTCTACAATGATTATTTGGATTTTATTTTTTTACATTTTATAGCACAGTGCAAAAACACTAATAGATATAACCTAAACAAAGCAATACTGTCTCACAATGAAAATAGACTTAGTATTAAAACTTCTCTGCCCTTGAAACTCACATTCATTGAAAGAGCATTGAAACCCACACCACATCCAAAGAAAATACATCTGGCCAGTGATGGATAAAAATTACCTTTGGACTATTTTCAAATCAGAGGCCCCTTGCACACAAAACAAGAAACATACATGCGTTCTTTGATACACCTTCCTGACTTTATTAAATTATATTCCTTATATAATACAGCACAGTTGTTAGACTTAAGTTAGAGCACATTTTAAATTTATTATTTAAACATTTTTCCAGTAGGCAATGAAACAAAAATGCGTTAACCAATAATGACAGAACTGCCCTATTCAGAACATTTCCATCATAAAAGTCTACTTCCACACACAATTGCATTTCAAATTTATTGTTTGAACATTTTCCCAGTAGGCAATGAAGCAAAATGCATGCACCAATAATGACAAAACTGCCCTATTCAGAACATTTCCATGATAACAGTCTACTTCTGCGCAATATATCTATATATATATATATATATATATATATATATATATATATATAGAGAGAGAGAAAGAGAGACAGAGTACAGAATTACAGTAGTGTAAGCCATAGGCATGTTGCACAGCTTCTTGCACTTATTTTCAGTTGGGGGGGGGCAAAAGGCCAAAAACAGGGACACATTTTAAACATTGCTTGTATAAGTTTGGAAAGTTGCTTGCATAAAATGTTGTGTTACCACCGTGCATTTCACTATCAAGTCTTGAACCTAGAAGCCTGTGCACTACAGTCAGAACAACATACCACTAAGCTAAATTAGCAGTTTCCTGAAAGACAGGAAGACAAACTTAAATGGCTATCATTTAGTGAATTCAGTTCTCACTTCTCACCATAGCTCTCAACCTCTTAGCACAAAAATGTAGAACAAAGCCAATAATGGGGGAATACAGCCCCAAAATAAGGACACATTTCAAATACTGATCTTATAAACTTAGAAAATTGCTAGAATAAAATGTTTTGTTTTACTGCTCCTGAAAACCAGAGATTTAATGAGGAATGGCACACAAATGTGAGGCATAAATTCACAAGTGATGGTGGCTAGGGACCTCAGGCTCTTTTTACCTGTACCCAAGATACAGGGTTTGACCCTGAGTACGTCTAGCCACCAGATGTATTCCATTGGCGGCATTTTCACTCACACACACAGCATCTAAAAGTGCATTTGCTGACTTTAAAAATTCATGGCTCATGACAAAGGTAAATCCTGTGTTCAGTAACAGCTTAATTCTGAATAATTCCGAAGACAGTACCTTCTGTCTGGCTCAGCTCTGCAGTTAACAGTGCATGGCTTAAAAAGTAAAGAAATCCTCCTGCGACAGATGCGCAGCTTAGTAGATCAGCACTGCAGTTGAAGAAATCCTATGTTCTGCCCAAACAGCAGTCCTGAAACAGTACGACTTGGCTTAAAAAGTAAATCCTCTTGCGACAGATGCGCAGCTTAGAAATCCTGTATTCTGCCCGAACAGCAGTTCTCTCAGTATTCAAACAGATGCACGGCATGCTGATGGAGCTGACGTCATTGTGCACATGATGACGTCAGCTCTGAAAGCGCGAAAATCTAAAAAATAGTTTGAAAAATTAGAAATAATGGGGTGCCACTTGGGAATCATGGCACCCCATTATTGGGACCCCAAAACTCAGTAAAAATTAGTTATTTGGGACGGTTGACAGGTCTGCTGGCTGCCTTTTCTAAATTCTTAAATATCAAATTTCAGATGGTATGTTGTGTAGCAAACAATGAGAACTAACAGCCTTACTACCTGTCCCACTAACATCTTTAAACCTACATCTCAGTAACCCCACACTTGCATGCCTACACATATCTCTTGTTAGTTTAGTGCATTTTTCTTTCTGTCCTTCTATACTGTGGAAACTACCATTTTTGTTTTTAGTAATCCAGACCTTGTAATATAAATATCCCCTATAAGCTTATTGTCCTGTTTAAAGGCTAGAAAGCTGAAATGCACAACTGTGAAATACAGTGCACTACTCTTGATTGTCAAACATTACTTAATGTGGATGAGTATAAACAAATAGTACTGTACCTAACTAGTTCAACCATCAAGAAATCCTTAACTTTTTCTCTCTCTCCCAGTGAAACAAGCACATGTAAGTCTGACTACTGCTGCTGCTGCAAAAGTTATCATATCCCACTACCTAAAGAACTTGCACAGCTGAAATTCACCTGCAGTTGCAAAGGTTCACAAGAACAAATACACTGAGTTACTGTAAATCTATGTCAGACAATTTTCAAGACTCGAACTAATAATTTAAGTCATGCACTAGTGTGTTCTGTTTGTAGTGTTGAATGTGCTGGAACGATACTCCCACTCTCACTTACCCACACTCACAGGCCTTTTACTGCCGAAGGTGAAACTACATTAACACCTCAGCATACTTTATTCTTATCAGGGTAATATATCCTGGAAAGATGGTGAAAAGCCCATACCTATAAAATTAGATGCTGTGACTCGAGTCAAGTATTTAGAGTTTAGACACCTTGCCTTTGTATCCATGAACATTCTACCTTACTGATTGTTTATGGTGGAAAACCATCTGGGGGGGGTCTTCCCGCTCCATTTGTTTCTCTCACTCTGCTCCCATTCCTTTCCCCCATATCCCACCCACCCCCAGCACCTCTACTCTTCTCCTAAGCAAACCACTCCCTCTCATTCCTATGATCCAGTTAAATACAACTCTACCTTGTCCACACCCACATTTCATTCACACCTTACTTTCTTTTATTTATCCAAATGTATCTGTCTGTCCCTTACATCCATCAACTTGAATTCTCATCCCCTCTGCTATAAATCTTTGCATTTTACTCTACTTTACCATCACAATACAATCACCACTTCAAGCTATCTTACATTAACTCCAGGCTTAATACCTTCTCTTCTACTATACAAACTAACATTGCACCATAATTTTATTACTGACCAATTACATCTCCCCCACTCCTCCTTATCACAAACTGGAAGGCAAAACACCTAACCACATTGTCAAAGCCCACTCTGAAGTCAAAACTTTTCCAACCTTACCTTCAGCTGCACACACATATCAGATAACATAAACTCTATTTACACCTGATATCACATTCAAGCACACAAATACCATTTTTAATATTTCTAAACCCACTATCCCAGCTGACATGCTCCTCTTAACCACCTAGCTTCTTTACACTTAATTCTCAACCTCGCTACAGCTATATCCTCACATACCCCCACACCAATACACATCAACAACCTCCTCCAAACCTCTCCCCAATAAACACAGATTCTCACATATCTCCTCTCAGCTTTTCCCCTATACCCTCCCATATTATTCAAGGCACAAATTAGCCTCCTCACTTCCTGTGAAACCACACTTGACACCAGTACCATCACCTAGGAATAAAAAAACACTTCCCACAGTACTCATTCCTCATTACCTATCTACTCAAATGTGGAGACATACATGTTAACCCTGACCCACCCTCTAATCCTAACCACAAGAGTAACCCCAAAGATTTAAACATACTTACTCTGAACCTTAAAAGTATATGTAATAAAATAGCCCCACTGCATGCCTGGATTGATCAAAATAAACCTGAAATACTAGCCCTTACTGAAACATGGCTATACCCCAATATAAAAAACTCAGAATAATACCTCCAAACTTTGCAATAACCAGAAGAGATAGATCTAAAAAAAGAGGGGGGGGGGTAGCACTTCTATATCTCTCTGCGCTCACCATGACACCTTGCACCAGTAATATACCCATCTTTTCCAGTGCTGAGGTACTAATCTCTTGTTTGAATCTCAACATATCAAAAAGAATTTGCATAATAGTAATATATATCTTACCAGGTAACAATATACCAGTGTTGGAAAATATTTTATCCTGGACATCCCAAACAACAAACCTTGAAACAATAATCTTAAGAGACGTAAATATAGATTGGCAAACCATAGCTTCCCACTCCCCCACAAATAGTATAAATCTATGTTTTTTTCTCGGCTTATTAATACTACAACAAGATGCAGCAAAGATCTTACCTGACAATACACCCTAGACTGAATCCTAATATCCCACCTTGCCAATTACCCCTCTTCGGTACACTGTCTAGCTCCCTTAGTGATCATCTACCAGCTTATTCCCCCTAGAACAAACTCCCAACAACTAAGAGTACACACTATAAAATCAGTTAGGAACTCAGCTAATTTTTGTCAGCATGAATTCAACAATCTCCTACATGAAATAGACTGGACACCCCTTAAACAACTACCCCTTAATGATACTGTATTATACTTATACTTTAATAACACCTTCCTTTACATACTTAATACACTAGCTTCCATTTGTATTAAAAGAATCACAAATAACTCAGCACCATGAATCTCTAAGGAATGTAAATACCTGATGAATCAAAGAGACCTAGCCTGGTCAACCTGCAAACAAAACAAAAATGAACAAAATCATGTTCATTTCAAAACACTACCTAACAAAGTGACAAAACTAATCAACAGAGATAAGAAGTCATATTATTCCCAGCTTCGAATCCAGCATAAAATCAACCCCAATAAATGTTGGCACTCCATATCTTCTCTACTTAACCCTGTAAGAAATGGATAGCACACCCTATCACCTGATACCCTCCATCACAAATAGCTGAAAGCTTTAACAAGCACTTCATAAAATCAGTTTCTAACCTACTAACTAACACCCCTAATGCTGGAACCCCCCTTCAACCTATTCAGATGCCAACCCCAGACCACCAACTACTTCTAACCCTGTCATTATTAACCCCCGTACTCAAAAAAAGTCATACAAACCCCATTCTCATTTCAGCTCATACCCACTGACACCATTAAGAAACTGCTACAAAAACTAAAACCCTGCTCTCCCTCATCTGACAGTCTTCCACCACACTACCTCAAACTGGCTGCTAACTCACCTACCAAATCAGTATCCTTATAAGAAGGTCTTTATCTGAATCAGAAGTACCTACCATATGGAAAATCTCACATCACCACCATTCACAAAGGAGGCAATTCTTTTGATCCATCCAATTTCCGTCCTATATCCATCTTGTCACCCACATCCAGAATTCTCGAGAGAGGTATCTATCAGCAGGTAATGCAATATCTATTGGAAACAATCTTTTAACCAAAACCCAACATGGCTTCCGACCAAGCCACAGCACAGCTATAGCCCTATTATCTTTTAAGACACTGTGAACAAGGGCAGAGATGCAGGTTGCTATACTGCCTCAGTATTCCTTGATCTCTCCAAGGCCTCTGATACAGTATCACACCCCTTACTTTTGAACACACTGTCTAACTTAGGCTTCTCACATAACACAGTAAAATGGTTTCAGAGCTACCTCAAGGATCATAAACAAGCAGTAAAATGATCCAGTGAACTCTCATCCTTTGTCCACAACCCTACCTGAGGCCTTCAAGGCTCCATCCTAGGATCTCTACTCTTTAACATTTTAACTAAAAACCTTCACACTGCCTCTCACCCTGGGACCCTCATTCAATAAGCTGATGATTCCACCATAATCTGTACACTGTACTCATTGTGCTCAATCACTACCAGAACTACTTTCGGCGATATTGTAGTTGAGAGCCTCACCAGTTCCTTTCACGCAGAAGTGGGCGTGTCACAAATTGAGTAACAACCTAGCCTGCATATTACTTGGGGTTTTCGACAAACTGGCAATAAATTATATATATATATATATATATATATATATATATATATATATATATATATATACATATATCTTTTTTTTTTTTTTTACATTTTAGGTCGATTAAAACTTGCTGTTATACGCAATGTGCATATCAAAGTTCAGTCATGCTGCAACACCCTGTAATACTTAAAGACTTAACCCTACAACTGAGTGAAAGAAAGAAGAACTGGTTACACTTCCATTACAATTGCGTGCTGTACTGACAGCACATAACAGTTCAAAGTGTCAACATGAGATTTTGGTGACTGTTTGACTATTAAAAGCACTGTGACAACAGAAACACTTTAGTTTAAATAAGAAGCTATTAGGTTGTATTAAATCCATAATTTAGCAGTTGGCAGTCCTCTTAAGAAACTGAAATACCCCAAGGTCGAGAAAGTGTTTTTTTTTTTGTTTAAATGTCGGTTCACGCCATACCAGTAATTTACTTTCAATTTACTGTTATATTTACTATCCTATTACAGCGTCAAGTGCACTTTTTTTTTTTCTTCAGTTGTACATTGGGAGGGAATGCATATTCATGAATGACATATCACGGGGGTGGGGTTTGGGCGTGGCTTGCTACTGTGCATCTGGTGAGGCCCTCAACTACAGTATCGCTCTACTTTCAAAAACTCAACAGTTCTTAACGCCAGTCGAATACTGGCTAAGAAATGTCCAACTCTTTCTTAATCCAAAGAAGACAATACTAGTACTCTTTCATCTGAAAAACACCTCCCCCATCACTGATCATTTCAACATCCTTGCATCTGACAATACTGTCATAGAAATAGTGCAAGAAACCAAACTTTTAGGCATTATCATTGACAATAAATTTTCATTTGACCCCCATATACAGCAAAATATAAAGAAAACTCATAAAAAACTGGGATTCTTATATAGAAACAAACATTTCTTTACTGCAGCAACCAAAACTACCCTTGCAAAAGCATTTTTACTTCCATCCCTTCTTTATGGGGCCCCTATCCTAACTAACTTATAAATGTCTACCCTAAGCAAGATGGAACAGTGCTACAACAAAGTTGCAAAGTATGCCACAACCTCTAGATATCACACACACCACTGTAAACCACTCCTAGAATTAAACTGGCTTGATCTCCACAACCAACTTGCCTTTATTCAGCTATCCAACTTGCACAACCTTATTTTCAAGCCTACTGCCTGCCCTGCACTAGCCGATCTAGTCCCACCTTACACACCAAATAGATCCCTATAATCAGAAGACAAAACTCTTTTACCTATCTCAAAACCATAAGGGAACCAGGTCACTCTCTGTATTCATACTTATCTCTATACTTTGGAATTCACTACCTCTAGCTACCAGTTTTTTTAGGCCTGGCCTAACCCATTTCAAAGTCTCTTTAAAGAAATCATTTCAAAAATACATGGCTCTGCTCCTGCATAAAGCCTGTCAAATGCTCAGGTCTTCCTCTTCTTCCACACTAGCCTCATCATCCTCTTCTGTCACATTTCACTCCCTCACAGACTGCAAGATCCTAAGGCTCTTCTAACTCCTTCTCTGTTTCTGTACCATATCCTTGAGCTACTGCTCAGGCTGTATTACTTCTGTTCTTCTTAACTCTCTCACTGTCTATCTTCTATCTTCATCACTAACTTTCTGGCTGCTATTTTCCTAACTGAAACTAACAATCTATTTTTCATGTATTGTAATAGTCAGTGTCACACACTGTACTACCTATGTACTATTTTTTGGACACTATCTAGATTATGGATGGTGAGAGTGACTATTATTGTCTATAATGTTTTAATTCTATAGAATTGCCTAGATGTGTATTAATATATTCCAACATCTTGTAACATAGTTTATTCTTTCAACTTATTTTTGTATAGTATTTCTAATGTAATTTGTATTGTATTATATTATACTATATTTGTATTGTACTGTATGTGGAGCTTTTCTCCCCGGGCCTCTGCTGAAAATGGGTTTTGTAGACCCAGTCAGACCACCCCAGTAAACAAATGTCAAATAAATAAAAATAAATAAGTAGAAGTGTGCAGGAAAATGGCTGTGTGAGTGTTCATGGCTTAAGATTAGAGTAAGGATTAGTTAAGCGGATAGGTTTATTGTTGGTTAAGGTTGGTATTGTGTGCGGTTTCTGTCTTTTTGTCTTATGTAGTGGCACTGTTAGGGAAAGGGTTTTTATTAAGGTGATGTGTATGGGTTGGGTAGGGTTAGAGTTAGGGCTAGCACACAAGTAAGGTGGTGCAGAGAGTATATATTTTGTCCTCATCTAAAGGATGAGGGATGCCAGATTGGGGGACAGCTCATGGACACCAGAATAGCTAGCTAGACCCTCTACCACACGCTTATGAAGCTGGTAACTGTGGTAAAAATGCTGCTTAACCAGAGATAATATATCATTTGGAACACTCATGACTGAATGAGATAAAGCCTGGGCCAAATACCTTCAAATCTCAAGCATACCTCTCAACCTCTTAGACTAAGAAATCTGGACAAAGCCATAAGTAAAAGTGGGACAAAGGCCCAAGTATAGGGACGTTTTTTAAATATTGCTCTTATGAACTTAGAAAGTTGACAGAATAACAGGTTTTGCATTAGCATGAATTTTCTGAAGGGTATGAAGTCTGAAGCTCAGATGTCTGTCATCATTTTCTAAATTCAGTTTTTAATGATTTGCTACTAATTTGCCAGAACACCACACTTTTATGAAAAACGGACCAAAAATCTGGACATTCTGCGAAAATCTGTACAGTTGAAAAGTATGATCTCAAGTACTCTTAGAACACTACAAACAGCTCAAAAATGCATATAAAGAAACCCGCTCAGACCATAGAAAGATCACTTTTATTGGCATTCTTCAAAGTAAGTGCTAAAGTCCTTCTGGAACATGGCAAATAAACTATTACACCTGTGAATTATACCTCTCTTTCCTTTCCCCTAATGCCCTTAAGAAGGATACTGCCAAACTACCTTGTAACTGCTTTGAGAAAGTGGGTGCAAATATTTCTGGAATGTTATATTGAGGATATTTTGAGCTCTACCAGGGAAACATATCTAAGTTCCACCAAAAGGAAGTAAGCATGTTTGCTGTCAGAAAACTTGTAATAAAATCTGAAGGTTCTGCCACTGTGGGGTCAGATGGCCTACACTCTAGATTATAATATAGATTACACATTCTCTAGTCACTTCTTTCACCATTCTTGAAAACAAAGTATTAGACAGGGGAAAAGTCTGATAGGATGTTGCATTTTATGTATTTCCATAAATTTGGCATATCAGATGAGCTACGTAACTACAGAGCCATCACTACATTACATCATGTGGCTAAAATACTGGAATAAATAGTGCATCAGCAACTCATAAACTACATGAAAGTTAATTTTAATATCATAATTAACTCACAGCATGGCTTCTGCAATGGATTTCAGTCAATATAGAGTTACTTACAGTTATAGAATAGTTAACAAATGAACTTAATAATGAGCAAGTGATGCTGAGTCTGTTAATCAGTTTGACAAGATAAGGAATATGGGCCTTATATATAGATTATCTGCCCTAAAAATATAAAAGAACACCTTATACTGGTTTAAAAGTTCCCACAAAGACAAAATACACAGATAGATGAAGAAATAAATTCTTTACAGAAAATAAAAATGAAAATGGAATCTGTTAGTTTGCTCCTGTGCTTGTGCCTGTGGCATACTGTGATAAAGCTTGACCACAGCTCAAGTGACCGAAATTTGAGTAATGGCTCAGATGCATGATGATGCAGGTGGGAAGGATGAGGCACACCTGTCTCACACTGCTGCTGTGCTGACAAGGCCTCTGCTGAAGAGTTGGGGCCTGTCAGTATGTGGCGTGCCAGTGTCAATAAGATGTGGACGTGGCAACCCAAGATGGTGATGACAGCTTCTGTCTTTGCATGTAGGGAGCATGTACGCACATTAAGGGGGCATAGATGACCCTTGGACTGATACAAGTGCTTATGTCACTACCAGGGGAGAACTTATGTCATAAAACTGAAAAATCTTTAATTGCCCGGATGCTAATCAGAATGTAAACTACTCACATGGCTTCATGGATGATGCCTATCCTACAAAGCATATGTCTGATCAAGTTAAGGGTTGATGGTCAGCAAGCACCAGGACTACTATGTGTGTGATATATATATATATATATATATATATATATATATATATATATATATATATATATATATAAAAACACACACAGACACACACACACACACACACACACACACACACACACACACACACACACACACACACACAGACACTTGAAATGGTAGACATTTATTTGTTGAAAATATTTCTATGGCTCACACAGCTATTCATAATGCTTGCAAAAGGGACACTAAGCCTTTCTGAAATGATCACTATAAAATAACTATTTACTCATCTTAGGCAGAAGGCTAGAAGGAAGTTCATAGCCTCAAACCTGTACTGTGGGTGTGTCATGTACATCAGTGTCTGGGCTCCTGAGAAAGCTAGAACAAATTTACCATAAATCTACAACTAATCACAAGGACAAATGCATGCAAAAAAAGACTTCTGTTAAGTTGTTTTGCAATTGGATGATGATTGTTATGGAGACTGATGACTGACTTTCAGAAGGGAAACCTGCTGTTTGTCATTGTCCAATTGATCAAAGCTTAGAATGTCAACACTGAAAGGATATTGGCTTCTTCCAGTCATTGTTACACTTAGAGAAGTGGAGGAAGGTAAGTGTCATTTTTTATCATTTTCACCTTCTTCTCCATGTCTTTGTGATCCTAAACATAATATATATGTAGTTTGGGGGTGTGGGGCCTGTCTCTACAAGGGGGTGGGATGGGGGTTTAGTGGGGTCTTGTCATCCTTGCAAAAAATATTTTTGTATTTTTTGACCTTGGGAGTGCCACTGCTTTGAGTTGTAGCCTCCCAATCTTTTAGATGTTTTGTGGTCACATAATCATGTGTTGATTTAATAAGATGCACTTATTCATAGTAAACTCCCTTTGAGCATATGTGCCACTTATATACCGGGGGTTGCTACTGACAGTGATTGGGAAGCCAGTGTGAAGTCAGACACTATTGCTGTTTCTGTGCTAGGGTATGGCTCAGATCAGTAAAAGTATATGCAGTTGAGGTATATCAGCCCAGAGTGAGCATGCCAATGTCAAAATTATACCTTCATCCCCCCAAAACGTGGCAAGGAGGAAGTGCAAGTAGGCAACTGGAACTGCCCTTTGTTGAAGTCTGTGACCAGCCACCGAGTGAGGCTATATAGGTATGTGCTACAGTATACATACACCTTTTCATTTTTTCTTTGCCTCCAGTGACTCTCTGAAAATGTAGCCAGAGGGCTATGCTACTCCCTGATTCACCGGGATATTGGTCTTAGAAAGAAAGATTAGCATGGATGCAGTGCCCCCTGCTTGTTATAGGCTAATTCACCTGTAGTTTGCAGTGAAGGGGGGGGTGTTGGTTACTCCAACTTCACAGCTGACATTGTGGTCATTATCTACTCATTGCCAGCACTGTGCTGACTTTGTGTGTCAGTGACTAAACTTGTATTAAGTTTATATCAAACTTTCATAAAAAGATATGAGCAAAGGTTGCAACACTGCGCCTTCTTCTGTGTGAAAGGGAAATTTATATGAGAGACTACTACAAGGCCCCTGAATTAAATCTCAAAGTAAACCAGCTCCTCGTGCCAAAGTTGTACAGATATAGTCATTTGAAGGGCTTCAGACAAATTATTACACTTGGCTCTGTATTTTCTTCTCAGTTATCATCAGCTGGGAGGTTCTTGCTCCTGTTGCTCCCAACCTCCACTGTTGATACAACCCCCCCAGGTGGGTTTGGACCTGATAAAGGGGAGGGATGTTGAATGTTACAGTTTGCCGTCTGCTAAGATCCTGACAAAGTCCATGACATGTGAGGTGGGAAGGGGAAGTTTAGCCTTAGGTTCATAAATTGAACAGAGCCAGAAGTCAGCATTATTGTATTACTGTCATGTGTGAAAGGGCATTTTTCTTATGCCCTCCCCAGAATGCGTTGATTCTTAATAGTAGGCTGAGTGGAGCAATTAGGCTCATAGGATCATAGGAGGTTACTATAGCAATAACCCACACCTGGCTGTGGGTAATGCTAAATTTACCCACGGTTGGCGTGGTTTGGTCCCGAGGCGAGCCCGAGGACCAAACAAAGCCAACCGTGGGTAAATTTAGCATTACCCACACCCAGAAGTGGTTATTGCTATTATCATGACATTATTTAAGAAAAGAAACTATTACTTTTCTTAAATAATGGCATAGTATAATGCCTGTTTACTGCCCTTCCGCAGATGTCTGGCATCCGGCAGTTCTGATGTACCGCGCCTGCGCAGTACATCAGAGTTGAGCAAAAGCGAGAAAGCAAGATCTCCGTTGCTTTTTAGTGTTCGCTATGTTAAATGAGTTTAACATAGCGAGACAGTTTTAAAATACGCAACGGACATCTCCGATGCTTATTTTAAAACTGTCACGTTATGTTAATCTCATTTAACATAGCGAACACTAAAAAGCAACGGAGATCTTGCTTTCTCTTGCTTTTAAAACACTGTCTCGCTATGTTAAATGGGTTTAACATAGCGAGACAGCTTTAAAATAAGCAACGGAGACCGTTGCTTATTTTAAAGCTGTCTTGCTATGTTAAACCCATTTAACATAGCGAGACAGTGTTTTAAAAAAACGAGTTATACTAATGGAAAAAAGTCCGGGCGACCGGACCTTTTTCCATTAGTATAACTCAATTTACAACGGGCACGCTGGCCAATCAGCGTGCACGTTTGGGGGGGGTCATGGTATAATAGCCATTCATGCCCCAATTTTCTCAATTATCAATACCCACAGATAGATTAACTAGAGCTCAGATTTAAATCCTGTCCCTTGTATCTGTGAGTTAAAGACCTTAACTCATTACCTCCAGCACAGCTCTTTTGAGTATGCACTTTTAACTCCCAATGGGTGTGGCTTTAGCCTTTAAAAAATGAAGTTATTACCTTAAAGTTCAAACAAACGTTCATATCTCTGGAACCATGTGTAAATGTCAAACTATTCAGAATAAATTAATCTTTACATCAGTGACATTCATTTAGTTTGATGCTTTAAACTAGATTTTATAAGCCACAGTAAAGGAAGTGAATATTAATTTTGTAATGTTGCATAAACAGCTTGTGGTATCTTAGTAAATATTCAAACAAGATATTTACTGCCAGCAGGATTTTTTTCATATAACTGTGAACTCTCATATGAGGTTAAGTAGTTCTGTCTGTGTTACCTGAATGTTGAGATATTTAAAGAAGTACAACAATTGTCACAATGCAAATAAATAGTATACAAATAATACTCAACCTCTCTTTAGCTGCATTAGACAGATGTCAAATGTCAGTACAGCTGTGTTTGCTACTATGTATGCTTTGAGATGAAATCTTCTGATACCTTGTATGTAGCTTGGTATTGGGTTTATTAATGCAAATATGAATAAGCAATATTTGACACATAGAGTTGTCAATAGGAGTAACTGCAGAAATATCTGAAGGTGTTATTTGGCTGCAATGAGTTAATAATTATGCAACACCCTATCAAACTATTGTTTATAGGTAAGTACTAGGCTAGCCATCCTTGTAGGACATTTTAAGCCTAGCCAATTTCCATGGAAAGCCGAGAATCAAACCCTGCACCTTGTGTCTGTATGATAAACATCTTAACAATTATGTCATCCACCAACCCCCCAAAGTAAGCAGCATGTCTAGTTCATGCCACTGATATGTTATCCCTTATAGGTAAATACTAGGCAATCAGTCTGCAGATTATTACAGACCTAGCCAATAATCATACAATGACCAAAGGTGAGTACCAAATCCTGTACCTTGTGTCTGTGAGGTAAACATCTTAGCTGTTAAGCCAGTCCCCAACACATACAAAGCTAGTGCCAACAACTCATTCACTTTTATCTGCTAGAGGAGTTAAACCACAGGCCCTGATGAGATATGAACTCATGACCCCTGGTTTACAAGACCAGTGCTAACCCTTGAACTACAGAGCTGAGTATGTGCCCACCTTGAGCCTTAGGGTGACCACACCTACTTGGTCCTCCCATATACCTGTTCCAGTGATCTTTTCAAGTCCCAGTCTACAGCAGGTCTTGAAGAAAAATCCACCCATGCCAACACAGGCCCACTGCAGTAGGATAGATACACCAATCCACTCTGTCAGCTCTGTATGACACTCAACAGACTTATCACGCTCAGGTCAGTTGGACCATAACTGGGCTTTATCTCCATATGCCACCAGCCTGACTGTCTTGAGACAAATAATTGACAGAAATATTTATTTATTTGTTTATTTTACATTTATTGACTGGGGAAGTATGGCCTGGCACAGAGGCCCTTTTTCAGTAGAGGCCTGAGGGGAAAGCTCCAATACATGCAGTAGTACAAACAAACTCTTTAAGTTATATAATATGGACAATGTCAGGCAGAAACAATTAAAATACATTTCCAATGCCAAAATAGATATGATAGTAACTGCACATACAGTAGTAAGGTGTTTTTTATACTAATCACAGTCTATATAGATATCGTTAATAACTATGCAGAATAGATGTCATAATACAGAGTACTGAGTTATTTACAAAGGGTGGAAAGCAAAAGGTTGATTTAATTATGAGATATAAATTAAATGAGTAGTAAAAGAGTTGAGAGGCATAGGTAGACGGTGGAATGGATGATAACTGTGTGATAGTTGGTAAGAGCAGCGTTATATTCAAAATGTAGAAAGAATGAATGCATGTTATATGTTATACTTATTTAGAGATGTACAGAAAGAGAGCCATGATGTTGAGACATATTTTCTTAGATGTGTTTTGAATGCCTATTGGTTTTCAGGAAGCCTGAGAGCATGTGGGAGGGCATTCCAGAAGGTAGTTACAGAGTTTGAGTATAAGGAGGCTGACAATGCATTTTGGGCTTTAACAAAATCTATTGCAGTGCTAGAAGGCAGACAACTCAAAGTCAGCAGATTAAAACCAGCAATTAAATTTTTTTATACAAGTTAAGCGCTTTCGTTCCTGTATTTAACAGAACATCATCAGAACTGCATTACACACACAAACTTAAAACATTTAAATACATAACCATAAACTCATATGACTTCTGTCAGCCATTAAAATTCTATAAAATATTAAACAATTAATTACTTCAGCCTATTGGCATATTTGTGATCATTGATGCACACAATTTATTTATAGTCATTCCCCACAATTGTTCAAGCAGACAGATATCCACATAGACCAGATAAATGCAATGGCTCTGCTTATAGAAGTAATACTAAAAAACAATTATCTCTTTTTTGAGGGCCATTACTTTAGAAAAACAACTGGGGTGGCAATGGGGGCAGCCTGTGCCTTCACTTTTGTCAATTATGTGATGCTACAATGGGAAACTGATTTTATTTTCAGCAGTGATTACAGGAACTCATGGACATTGTATAGTAGATTCCTTAATCATATTTTTATCTTGCAGATAGATACCCAGAACAAATTGCAAGAATTCTTTAACTACGTTAATAATACTGTAGAATTCTTAACATTTTACTGTGCCTTCAGTGAACAAAATATATCATTTTTAGACAATGAGGTGAGAAAAGATAAAAACAATAGTAGATACTGTTCAAACATATACAGAAAACCCACTTTTTCCAGTTCTTACTTACACTATACCAGCTGGCATCCAAGGCATCAGAAAAAAGAAGTAGTAAAAGGGCAATTAGTCTGGATAGCCAGGATGGTGTCAGAATTGGAGAAATTATATAATGAATGTAACACAGTATTAAACATGTTTTCTAGGACAGGATACCCCAACAGCTTCTTAAAAGAAATCAGGGATGAGGTAATAAAAGAGAGAAAGGTATTTATTAACCCATCCTAGACGCCGTTAGAAATGAGACTACCACTGAAGAGGGGAATCAAGACAAATCTATAATTTATGAACAGAACAGATTCAACATACACACTGGAAATTAGAATAAGAGCCAAGTGTATTGGAAAGTTTTAATATCTGAAGCAGATATAGTGGAAAAATTAGGTTTGAGACCACATATTATTTATAGAAGAGATGAAGCATTTAAAATGTTTCTGTAGGCCAATAGGAGCTCAACCCTAGATATAAATAAATGTAAACAAGGAACAATTAAATAAGTTGTTCACAATGCTCCCACACAATTATGGGTGACAGTTTTTGCATTGGGAACACTGTCTATAAAATGCATAGACATTTTTCATGTTAAATTAAACAAGTGATATACATGGCAAAATGCAAGCTCTGCCCAGCTTTTTATATAGGGAACACTTCCAGTAAACTAAAAGAACATATATATGAGCATCTTTAGATATAAGAAAGGGAAAACAACTAATACTTTGTATAAGCATATAGCTAATTTTAACGATCATTCTTTTTTTTGTAGTAGAGCAAGTGTGCAAAATGATCATTAGGGTAGAGTTATTAAAGAACACCTTAACACGTGCGAATTAAAATGGCACCTCAATTTAAATGCTATGTGCCTTCCAGGATTAAGTGAAGCATGTACTATTAACCCAGTTTTAAAACTTAAACATTACAATGGCTTTTGAAGTAATTAATTGTTTAATGCTTTTTATAATTTTAAAGTCTGACAGCAGTCAGTTGATTTTATAGTGATGTATTTAAATGTTTTAAGTATGTATCATACAGTTCTGATAAAATTCTGTTAAATACAGGAATGAAAGTGCTTAACTTGTATAATAAAATGTAATTGCTGGTTTTAATCTGCTGGCGTTGAGTTGTCTGCCTGCTACCACTTCAAGAGTTTTTGCTGATGTTTGTTATTTATCTATTTGGTTCAATAGTTTGCATTTTAGGCTTTAGTGATGGAGAGGAGGAGTTTGTCTTTAGAGTGAAGAGCTTTAGTAGGGTAGTAATGTTGAAGCATGCATTTTAGTGCCAGACACTTACCAGCATAGGATACCAGAGTATGAGCTAGTAGTAACTGAGTATAGTGGAGGTGATGTGGGAGTTCAGTCCCCTTACTTTTTTTTAAGGGCAGAACAGTGATGATTTCTAAAGGGAAGATTTGCAGCAAAGCGAGGTATTTTATTGTAGCATTGTTCCAGCTTTTTGTGTGGATGTTTGTAGGTTAGTAAAAAGTGGAGAGACATACAGTAAGGTAGATAGTAGGCAGACTTAAATATAGTTTCTCTAGTTATGTCTGTTAGGTAGGGTTTTGCTCATACAAGAGACCAAACCCTTTTTTAACAACAATTTGGAACTGTAGGTCAATTTCAAGTTGTCATCAATTGTGACTCCTACGAGTTTAGAATTAGGGATTTATTCAATCAGGATGTTATTTAATGAAATGATTTTAACAAGAGTTTTGCGTTGGGAGAATGTTTTTTGGGTGGAAAGTAGTAATTTCCTTTTTGGTGAGGTTAAATAGGAGTTATGAGTTGTCTAGCCAGGATTCTATGGATGTAAAGGATTCTTCAGTGATTATCCTCTGACCCAAGTGAAATCAGCTCCCGTCAGCTGCTTTACTCTACACTAAGTGTACTGAGCCATAGTATCCGTGACGATTTCTGCTGCAAAAGTAAGACAATCTCACTACCAAGGGAATTTCTACAGATGAATTTCACTCCACTTTGTAAAAGCACAAAGGAGAAATACCTTCAGTTAAATCCAGTTGTACTGAGCACATAGTGCCCCTGCTAATTCCTGCTGCAAATTTTAAACAATCTCACAGCCAAGGAAATTTTACAATTGAATTTCACTTCAGCTGTAAAAACAAAAAAGGAGAAATACCTTAATTTAAAATGAATGTAAGGCAGTTTCCAAGAATCAAATTAAATTGCTGAAATATCATGTTTTCCCTCACTTCTGCATTGGTGTGTTCTGTACTCTAGTGTTGAATTTGCTGGAAGGCCTCCCCCACCACACTCACAGGCCTTATACTGCTTAAGTTGAAGATAAATTCACACTTCAGCATATTTTACTTTCACCATTCAAAATTTCCCTGGAAAAAGCAAAGAAAATTCATAACAAAAATTAAATATTGTGACTCACCTCAGTTAGTTGGAGTTCAAAGACCTTCCCCGGGATTCATGAAGCTCGGCGCAAGGACGGCGTTAGCCTTACGCTGACCGTGTGGTGTAGAGATGGCACAGGAGCACCGCATGCATATTAATAAAGGGGCGCTGCCATAATGGCCACATGCATAGGAAATGTGCGTGAGTGCAGGAGGCGTGACCAAGTACTGCACGGAGTCGTGAACATGTCGGCTGCATACGCGCAACCTAAAATGCAAACTAGTACAGCCTGCCTCTAATAGTAATCACTCCTGTCAGTGTCTGTGGATACTGAAATGTATGCAAAGCATACAAGACAGTTTTGCAAACATCAAAATAAAAAGTAAACACAAAGGCACGTAGCTGAATATTGAGTCCCCCTCCCTTGAACCAATGACATTTAAAGCCCCATGCCCGTATTCCATTGTAGTGTCAATAGTTATACCAAGTGGAAGTGAAA